>NW_010430933.1:71037-90274 GCF_000710305.1 Buceros rhinoceros silvestris
AGAATAACAACCTCACTCCCCCCGCCCCCCCCCCAAAAAAAGTGGATGTCAAGGCATCACGTCATGAATACATGTGGAATTTGAAAATTGAGAATGAATGTGATGCAATTTCAGGTAGGGAAGGATAAATTTGTTTCCCAGTTCCTTTGAGAAGGCACTCTGGTGTCCCATGAAATATAGATATCATTTTAAACACCATGAGATTCAACTTTCAAATTCTCTTCAGACATAATGTCTCCAAGAATTGCCAACCCAGCTTACAACTCTAGTCAAACAGCAAGCACTATTTGTTATGGTGTAACACAGGTATTTCACTTCCTCATTGTCCCCAAGTTCTCCACTCTCTCCATATGCATGTTTAGTTTATCTAGTCATAGTGTGCACCATAATACTAACGTGAAAGATGAGAGAATTGAGATCTGGAAGTCTGAGGAAATTACAGTATCCCAGATGGAAGACGACAGAAAACTTACAAGAAGTCCAGGAGAGTGGAAGCTGGGACAGTATCACAGACAGAGAAGATATATCACTATGGATGAACTGGTGATAGCTAGGTAGACAGACAGACAGACACAGACAAACAGATATATACATACAGAAGATGCCAATGAAAGAAAAAGGCAAGGTCAATTATAAAGCCAAGTAAGGCAATAAAGAGAAAAACCTGGCTTAAAGAAAGAAATAGAAGAGACAATATGAAGCCTTTATCCCCCTTCCAGTGTTACAGATGCTGTTCAGGAGATGGCCTGCCAACCTTTCAAACTCACCTTGAAGACCTCAGCTGGCATACAGGACACACTGTGAGTGGTTCTAACAAATCTTGGGCCCAAGCAGCCTAGGTGCACCGCTTGTTTCAAGTGGAAGAGATTCCTGTTCACTTGCCCCTTTCCCCCTTCTTTGCTGTGACAGCTTCCAGTGCCATTGTGTTGACCATGGTCCAAAGGAACTGTTCAAGCAGACAGGAACTGCCTCCAACTTCCAACCACACAAACTCCATCAGGAACCAGGGAAGAGCACTGATACAGTCTCTGATGTTGTCAATAAGTGGTGTCAAAGGGATTGCTGCAAATGGGAAAGCTCTGAGATTCAGAGTTCATTGCTTGTTGCCCCGTCTCCCAATGACTGTCTCCCCAGTCCTCTCAATTTACAACTGAACTATCCAAATTCATTAAACCACTGCTTATATATCTTATCTTCTACATCCCTGATTACTCTCACTGCTTCCCCTGGACTCACTTCAGTTTGTCCAGATCTTTCTTGAGGTGCTATCCACAGAATGGCACAGAGTTTTTCAGCCTTACCATCACCCAGCAGAGCACAGAGATTACATCATGCTCCTTGCAGGCTAAACTCCTATTTATACACCCAAGTACAGCATTTGCCTCTTTTTCAACAACACACAATCATGTTCAGCTTGTGATCCTCTTTTATCCTGCCCTCAATCCTTTTACAGCAGAACTGTGATCTAGTTGATCTTTCTCTGCACTGTATATATGTAGTCCATTATTCCTGCCAAGGTACAACAGTTTGTGCTTGTCTCTATTTGATTACATTCTACTTTTTCAGAGTGTATCTCCAATTTGCCAAGATCATTATGAATTCTAAACCTGTTCTCCAACAAATTCACAGTCCCCCCACCCCCCGAGCTTGCTGTCATCTTCAAAGTCGCTATGCAAATACTTCATTCATCACCAAGGCTGTTAAAGTAAACATTGAGCTGAACCAAGCACAGGACAGAACCTCACAGAACCCCAGTCCGTGCTCCCTTTCATTTTGACATTCTTATTCATTTTGCATGCATTTGTTATTAGCTCTCCTTGAGACTTTGCTCCTCTAGATTGCTAACGAAGTGTGATGAGAGAGATGGTAAAAACCTTACCGGTGTCGAAGCAGATGACACCTTTTTGTTTCACCTCTATTCACAATGCATGTTACCCTGTCACTGAAAGGTATTAGATTGGTCTGACACGACTTGTTCTCAACAAATCCTGGTGGACTTTTACACGTCTCCTTGTTATTGTTCAGATGCTCACAAGGAGTTTGGTTGATAATTCATTTCATATTTTTTTCTGAGGAACAGCATTAAGAAACAGTGCTTCCATAAATCTGCAATTTCCAAGTTCCTTTCCCCTCTGTCCTACGCCCTACTCTTTTTTTAAAGGCAGGCACTCCTGTTTCTCCAGGACCTGGCAGATACTACTTAGGTCAGCTTTACAGGTACAGATCCAATGCAGTGTGTTCACAGAACATCCTTTCTGTAAATTTGCTTTGGGAAAAGGGGCAGGTTGGATATGTAATGTGTTGCTGCAACAGGAGAAAGGAGGTTGTTACCTTGTCTTGGGACACACGTGCCCTTGCCCTTGTGCAAGTCTCCCTTGTCATGCTGACAGCAGAATAAAGACTGGTATTAACATGCACCAGACCTCCTGTCCCAAGGTCTTGGCCTGTGGCACAACTTGCCATTTCAGCCCTTGACAGCAATAAACAGTTCAGCCAGTGCTCCTTAGACTCCATCTGTAGCACCTCAACTGTTTTAGTCCTTCCTCCCACCCCACACTTCATTTTGTCAATATGCCTCTGTCCTGCTCAGCAGCATCCCCAGGTATTCAGTCCTGCTCACTCTATCCCACCCAGCAGGGACTGATGTTAAGCTGATAGCCTGCACCTTTCCTGACATGACAGTTCTCACCCGCAAAAAATGAGACACTGCAACTCTGATTTCCCGCTACCTCCTGCATCCGCAGCCATGTCAGTGCATCTTCCACCTCAGTAAAGAGCAGTTAATCTTAGGCAGGCAACAAGTTGTGCAATGTTTCAGGATGGTAATTTGGGCCATGGAAACCCAGGAGATGATCTGAGGCTGCTACACTTGTTTCACATATAGCAGGGAACAGGCTGGACGTCACTGGTAAGGAGGTATCCCACTGGAGGAAAAAGGAGTCTGAACCATGCTCTAGTGTGCCAGGTGGAAGACAACAGCCGTGTACTGGGAGCAGGCACAAACTCCAACCTGGAAGAAGTCAAGCAGCTGAGACCATCAGAGAAGGGAATTTCCTCTATAACTACTGAGAGAACAATTAACTGGTATCCTGGGGAAGCGTTGCTGTTCCAGAGATGAGCTCTGATGGGCAAAATAGCTTTTTCATGTACTAAATAACGTGTGCACTCTTCAGTGCAGACAAGGACCCAGGTGCTCATCAATTATTGAGCTTGCTTGAAAAGGCATTTAGGAGAGCGCACTAGAGGCCATTCTGCAGCTCTACCTCAGTCCCAGCTGGGCTGCTCTTAGAAACTCAGCCAGTGAGAAGGGAAGAGAAAGAGAAAAAAAAAAAACAGAAGTAAGGAAGGAGTGGGGGCGGGGAATAAGGGAAGAATGTAGTAGAGCCTTCCCCCTGCCAAAGGAGATCGTGCATGGTACAGGAAAGGCCTCCTTGCTGCCTTGTAGTATCATTCCTATAGTATCACCCTGTTCCTTCCTACTTTCTGGGATGAAAACAGCATCTCCTTTTTCCCTCAGGATGCAGCCCACACCCTCTAAGGCCAGCTCCTAGACTGCAGAGAACATCTCAGACTGGAATCAGGTAAAGGCAGAACACACTCTCCCCCCAGCACACTATTACCACATCCTGACCACACTGCTGCCCCAGACCTCAATGGACTTTACAGCTTTATTAAGAAGCTGCCCCGTTTACCCAGTTCAATAGGCTATGAAACATCTCAGGTTCTTCTGTGTCAGCTCCAGTTAGGGAAAAAGACATCTCTTACTCCAAATCAGCTGCCAACATTCAAACTCTCACCTATAAACACACGTGTTCACATGGATCTGTCTTGCTGCAGTCATTATCTCTCTTGCTACCGGATGCACAGAAGACCGTCTCCTGAACAGAACAGCCCATGTATTTGCTGCAATTCGCTATGCATGTTTGCTATAACCAGCATTTCATTATTGCTTTGGAGATGAAGCACCGCTCTCCAGAAAATCATGTCCAGGTGCAGCTCTTTCAGGAGATCCACAGCTGATGAGCATTCAAAATTAAAAAATTAGAAGACATCTCAAGGAACATTCACTCATGATCTTTTGTATTTGTGAACTAGAGTTCATTTGATGTAAAAAGTCACTTATGCCATTGAACAAGCATGAAGCTAAAATTTGACCAACCACAGAATTATCCATCATTAAGAACTGTGCCTTTTTATTAAAAAGAGACAGGTTTTTTTCTTCACAATAATGCAAGTTGAAAACTACTTAGTAACCTCAAATTCTAAGTGTTTTTTTTCATTTGAGATTTTAGTTCTAATTTTGAGCTTTTGAAGAAACTTCGGTTCAAGCACATAGCAAAATACGAGTATTTTGGATCATCATGCTTCCCAAAAGGCAAACCTTTCTAAACTATGAGATTGTGGAGGACTAGATACAATTACAGCAGACAATACAAGACGTCTGGAGGGTCAAACTGCTTACAACCCAGGAAAGAAAGAAAGTCTTATTTTTTTTTATTTCAGAGCCTTTAAAAAGGAGTTACAAGTTTCTTTTTTCATTAGTGTCTTTAATTTACGATCATATGTACAGGCCTTTCGGACCTAGGAAATACTTTTCCACACACTGGAGCATCAGGTTACGGAACTTGCTGTCACAGCACAACCATGGGGGACATGGCTTGATGTTGACGAGGAAAGGTCCGAGCACTCCCAGGATCAGGAAACATTCCCAACGTTGCAATAGCAATGATTAGGAAGAAGCAAAGACAAGGAAACTTGGAGTTATAGCAGTGGTAAAAACTCTTGTGATATGGGTTATAAATCAAGACTGAAAGAAGTGAAGGTAGCATCAGGCAGTGTACACTCATGCATAGAGAAAGAGGCAGTGCTCCACGCACACTGCAAGGACCAGTATCTCTAACTCACACATAGAAATACAAGCAGGACCAGTACACTTCCACATGCACCCTGTCAGGCAAAAATAGCCATATGTTCATCTGCTTCCTACAGGCACCAAACACCACTGACCTGTTCCCCTCACAAAATCACCTGTGCAAAGTTTTGCGTGCCCTGCAGGCACCTCACTGAAGTGTGCATCTCCCAGAAACACTGGGGAAACAGGTCTAGATACCCACCCACTGTCTGTTCACAGCCATGTTGAGGTTTGTTTCTGGGCTTACGTTTTGTGTATTGGGTGCAGCAGCAGGCAAAAGTCAGAGGCTAGCCTAGGAAGGGTCAAGCAGGTCACAAGACTGCCGCATCAGACTTTCACACCAGGCGTTTCAGCTTCCTGAGATCTTTGGCCATTGAATGGAAGTCCCAGACAGCAGCCAAAACACAATGATAAAGAGGATGGAAAAACACATCAACCCGAAAATAAAAACTTGGGCTATGTTCCCTAATGACATAATACAGAGAAGGCTGGCCGATTTAATTATGTTTAAGCCATTCCACAGGTAAATCTGTCTCTGCTGACTGTCCTGGCCTAAGGGAAACTCTGAAAGAACACAGCTTTCAACACAAAATTCTGACAGAAAAGTGCTTGTCTCTAGCACAAAGTTTTCTTTCTTTTCCTGGGCCCCAGGGGACCACACACTTAAAATATCCAAGGGACAAGGCCTTGTCCTCTGAGTCCAAATCACTGGACACTTAAATAACTCCACCAGCATTTTTAACTGTTCTCAGCATCTGTGGAGGAGCCTGGAATGACACCCCGGAGATCACATTCACTTTGCTCTCCAGAGAGTATAAGCAAAAGCTGTCCTACCTTGTTACCAAGAAAGTGGGACATCATGTCTTGAACCACTCTGAAGTCTCCCACATAATTTACTGCCAATATTAAAACACAATGAACTCGTAACCTGCTGTGGAGATGCTACGCTCCTAGTCATGAACAGAAAAGCCTGTAGCATAGAGCAGAGGTTTCTTAGCAGCTGCAGACAAAAACCCACTATTTCTCCTCACCAGTGAAAGTCCCCTGATCTGTGTTTGCCATGAAGTTAAGTGGCAGAGGCATTGGACAGGAGGAGATACTTAGGATTTAACATGTTCTTTCAAAAAGTTCTTCTTTCTAACACCCTTTCTCTTTCCACAGTTTAATTTCAGCTGCCATTTCTCCAAGTGCCTCTTTCTCCGCAGCCAGGAAAGCTGGCTTCTGGGCCCCATGTGAAGGGGAAGGAAAAGAAACTGTCTCAAGGACAGCTCCACCTCTCTTCCCTCAGCCTCTCATGGGGAGTTTGTGCACAGATTAAAGATAAAGGAGGAGCTAATTGGTCTGTATCACATGCAGGGGTACTACCAGAAGGACCTAGAGCAATTGAGCATCATCTTTGCAAAGGCAGCTGCACCTTAAAATGTCGCATTAAAAACCACTGCTGCAAAACACATAATAAACAAAGGACACTTGCCCAAGGCCACAGGTCAGAAGATCATTGATACCCAGCATGGCTTCAGGACAGAGAATTACAAAATATCAAGACTTTCCTTTTCTCAGATAAATAAATTCACTGATAATGCAGGTATGGAAGAAATTTTCATTCTTGAACAACAAATCTTGAACTAACTCATCCCAGAAATATGCCCCTCGGTAAACTATATTGTCAAAAGACTGAGGATGGAAATCAAAGTAAGTGAAATTTTGTCTCCTTCAGGTGGATTTAGAAAAGGGATCATCAACAAAAGTTATAGTGAACTGCATTAAAACAGTTTAGGGATTTCCTCTGGAAGTGCCAAACTGAAAGAGGTATGGGACATCATTGTGAGCTTTGGTCCAAACCTTTTTTTCATAGCCATAGCTAAACAACTGCACATATCTCCAGATGACCATGATATAGTAGGGAAGCAAAGTGTTGTCTCCACAATATGAAGCACTCCTTTCAACAAGTGCTGATAAAAGTAGTCTGTGTAGATCAGTCCATCCACAAACCGGAAGGTTCCTCTTTTTGCATCTGCACCAGTAAAAAAAGAGACTTGACATTGTGCACTGCTGCAGTGCAAGGGCTTGAGGAGCTCCACAGGCTGCTCTGCTGCTCCTCCCTTATCGATCATGTCCTGTTTCCTGAGACAGCTCCTGGGACAAGTTGCCCATCACTCATCTTGTTTAAGGAAATTACAGGCATTGTTCTAACGCAGATGAAGGCCACTTTTTCTGATTGATCCCCCCTCTTCTGACTTCTTAACAAAGGAGCCAACAAATCCCTCAACTCTGATCTGTCTTTTGTACATCCCAAATTTTACTGTTCCCTACCTCCCTACATCTCCTCTAGTCGAAGTGTGTCCCTGCCTCCCATTCCTTATCATTCCTGGTGCTTGCTGTGCATAAGAAAGAGATCCTGTAAGAACACTTTCTCCAGAAGAGAAGACAGAGAAAGAAGGACAAATAGCTTATTAGCCAACAAGGAGGCTCCAGGCACCACAGACGTAGGATTTGCCAAACCTCGTAAGATCATTGGTTTTATTTATTTCCCATTCTGTATTGTGTATTATTTCAATCTCTCCAAGTGCAATAGCAATAAAATTGAAAAATATCATGGAAACACTTCCAATTAACACAAGGTCAGAAAATGACATGAGAGACCTCCACAGCCCATAATGAAGAAATACATGCAACACCTCCTTATACTATCATTGTCCTCAGAAACAGCCTGAGCAGAGGCAGGCAGTGCAACTTGTCTTAAAGGTCAGCAACCTTCAACTGCATTCTACCAAGGGCATGGAAGAAAGTATCAGTATCTAGCACCCTGTGCCAAGATCACACCACTGGTAAGCTACATGTACAAATTTACAGATTTTTAGCTCAATTAACCTAGATAATTTCAGTCCAGGCTAAAGCAAAATACTCAGGATGCAAAGCCACAGAGGACTCTGGAGAAAAAATTCAGTACGTTCAGCTGCACCAGAAACAAAAAAGAAGATAGGCCCACTGCTGAAAGAGATGAACTGTAGGATCAGTGTGCGAGCATTATTCAATATAGTGGCTTAACTTCACTATGACTTCGGCACAGGCTCCTGAACAGCGTTCTGTGGCATCCAGTAGCAAGAGAGATAATGATTGCAGCAAGACAGGCATAAAACACAACAAGTAAAATCAAAAGAAATGTTTTTAAAGAGCCAGGATGCTATTTCTTGTCTGCTTGTCCCACACAAAATAGATGACACACCTGAAGGTCAGCCATCCAGGCTTCTTTCTCAGGCAAATTGGAACATTGTCTAGTGCTTTTCTGAGCCCTTGTGGCCTCTTCCAGCCAAGTCTCAGCCTCCAAAACTACCAAAAAGATGCCACTCACACAGAGGTCTTATCCCTCAGACCAACATCCCTTGTGCAAGCAAGTAATTACCTCAAACTACCTTGTAGCTGAAGTGAGCAGAATGGAGATGCTAATAGGTGTGTGTTTGACTCAACAGCCGAATCCTGGTTATTACAAACTTCAGCTTCCCTGTCCCAAATGTAGGATGAAACAGGTGAAGAAAATCACAGGTCTTCAGATCTCCTTCTGCATAGGCAACTCAGCAACCACCATCCCCTGCAAGGAAGCCCTCTGGCAGGCAGGCAGATAAATGGGGAGCTCATCTACTTTGAAAGATAGGTGGTTGCCCTATCACTTGGAGTTGCTCACAGAAACCTGGTAACGTGTCTCCACCTCTTTCTCCAGAGGTCAGGGTGATGTCAGGAAATCCTTGAAGCCAGTTCCAGTTTCCAGCACTGCCAGTATTATGCTGCAGGTAAATAGTTGACTGGCCACGTGTCAGTATTTGGTTCACTGCTCTGCAAAGTACTGCAGAAATGGATGACCAGTAACAAAATTCTAAGCAGAAATAGCCTTGGTTTAGTCTCTTCCCCAAAATATGAGTTTTTAATCAACAGTGCAGTCAATCTGCTTTCAACACAGATCTCATGAGAGTTATTTATTTTAACCCTTCCCTTTCCATTTCCCTCACCCTGTTCTTGTCTATCGTCATGTTTTGGCTTTGCCGAGGTTTGCACTACTATTCTGTACAGAACTGTTCAGAGGGACAACGTCAGGACAGCATGAAAAGACTTCCTGGCCATGCACACATCACATGAAGAACCAGACAAGGACTGCCATCCCAATCCACCAGAGGATGGTACTCAGGCCCCAGAAAGAGGGGCTGGGTCAGGAATTAAGTACTGATTTTACAGCATCAGTATTACTCAGAGTAACCTGGTTTGCAGCAACAGAGCAGCTTATGGAGTAAGGGAGTGAGAGAGCAAGGAAAAGACACAAGCTTTGCATGACACTATACAGGTTGGTGTCTAAGTGGCCTGTGAGAGAGGCCTTTCAAGAACAGAACACCTCTTTTTGGCCTAAATTTTTAGAAACCATCTTGCAAAGTTGTAATGCTGTCTAAATACTTATCATTATATCTTATACCTCCTTCCAGTATTTTTTATGTTTTTCCTGCCACACAGCTGTGTCCATGTTCACCATATCCTTCATAAGGAAAAGAGATCACAGCTTCTTATTTATCTCGACCTTGAACTGCCAACATTTCTTTGCTGTTTCCCCAGATATCAGGTTTGGTTATTCCCTCAGCATCTGCACAACTTTGCATTTATCATTGCAGAACCTTCTGGAGCAGAGAGAGATGGTAATTTCCTCTGAAGGAGGTACACTGGCTAAGAGTGTGTTCTTTTTTTAATACCAGAATCATCTGGTTTGTGTTTCTGGCTTCCTGAAACATACAGAAATATCCATTTGAATATAAATGAGAGGAGGTCCCTGACATTGCTTCTTTTGCTGAAAATTTCAAAATAGTATTCAAAAACTTGAGAACAAAAAACCAAAATCAATTTGTACCCATTTGTAGCAATAAAAGACTCTGGAGTGTCTCTTTTCAAATTTCTCAGCCTTCTCACAAAAAGTTGGAGTGTCTCGAGGAAAACAAGCATCTCATATGAAAAATGTATTTTAAATGAAATATTAGTTTTCCACCAGAAACCTTTCAGAGGATTTTCTGCAAGTTAACTCAATATGAGCTGCTTTTGGGCAGAGTCACTCAGATAAATCTGTACATGTTGGACCACTCTCCCAAGGCCTACACTTAAGTATTGTTAACATATGAGCATCAACAGCTCATCAGATTACATATCACTGAGACAAGCCCTGATGAGCAGGATAGACAAATGAATCTTAACCATTGCTTCTTTCAGGATAAGAGTCACACTTTCTTAATATGAATATCTTCATTATATCCCTTTTGATGCATTTCTCTAAAGGAAATCATACTAAGAGCTTCCCTCCAGAGGATCATTTACCAGTAGAAGCTATAGCAATTGATAAATACTCATCTTGAATTCTCTTGCTGACCTTCCATCATCCCTTTAGAAAACCTCCACTGCCTTTCACTTCACCTCTGCACAGGTGAAACTGTCTCGGAGCCAGCAACTGAGGTAGGACACAGCACCCAGCACAAGGGTGGAAAGGTAGCTCACAACACCTCAGGGGCTTGAGACGTGGGCTTCATCTTCATCTGGCATCCTTGTCTATCCACTGTGGCCCTGGCTGCATTGCAGGCCAAATCAAACAACGACCCCCCATAACATCCTTCTCCTGCTGTTGGGCTCTACAGAAAGATTCAATAGTCCCCAAGGCTCCTTCTCCTGTGTTCCTCCACTCTGACACTAGAATAAACATCTGAAGCCCCCAAATTCTATTTTTGCCCACCGCTCCACAGTTCTGCTCTCTGTGGTTCTCACTGTGCCCCTTCAAATGTGTCACTTAGATTCTGAGGGCTTTTCCTAAAGCATGTTCTGAACTCTACACAGACCCTCCTGTTTGGCCCTTAAGCCTATTCTTAAGGTCCCGCCCTGCAGTGCCCTCTCCACTGCAGCAGCCTCCAGGGAATGTGCTCACTCCTTGAGAGACAGGTCATCACTACAATCTGGCTCTGTGCTGCCAGGAAGAGTCTTGTCTGCGGACACACACAAATAAACCATGGAGGACCTCTGGACTGCAGTATCAACAGAACAACAGCACTTCTGAAGCAGAGATGAAACCTTGCTGGGATCCAGGCTTGTCCTTGCTTCCTTGCTTAAACCTGCTGAGGTTGGTCTTCAAAGACTCACTCTGTATCAAAGAAAGCAAAGATGCTTTTGAGCAGGGGTGTGACTTTTAGCCACTGAATTGCCTCCTGGAGCAGTCAGTCTCACCACTGGTCACACCTCCAACGTTGTAAGTTTCACCTCCCATTCCCCTGTGTTCCAAAGCTCTGAGCCTGCTCAGCAGAAGCGGGGCTAAGCAGCACCCTAGCTCCTAGCAAGGCTTTGTGCTAAGCTCTCCCTGTCCTGTGAGTCTGTGCTTGGAGGTCCTGTCTTCCTCCACTTCCCTCATCACCCTCCACAGCCTCCTCCCATGGCCAACGCACAAAAAACGCAAAGGTCCTCCCTGCGGGAGCAGAACTTGAAAACATCTAATCCTCCTCTCACATTTCCTTCATTTCTGTTATTAACTGAATTCATGGGGACTTTTTTTCTCCCTTACCTATCCCTCTTACTGCCCTCTACCAGAATTATCCATCTCTCTGAAGCATTACCAGATACACTATGTTGGAAAGACATGACAGATGAAATTAAATAGTATTGTTAGGTATCTATAATTACCCCAAGTCATTTTTTCCGCAGTGTAGCAATTTCAAATCTCTCACAGCACTCTCTTTGGAAACCAGATGTTGACCATGTCAGCTGTGTGCTAAGAATGCATTTTCATGACTTGCGTTTCTTGGAGTTTACAAAGTGATGGTGGTAGCGGAGGGGGATGCTCCTGGAAAATTCCATCCACTCAGGCGCAGAGCAGGAAGCACAGGAACCTGCTGGGCTCCTCAGAATGCAGGGGGCTCCTCAGAATGCAGGGAGCTTCTCAGCCCTCTCCCTTTGACATGGCACAAACTCAGCCCCCTCCTTTCAATCAGAAGGCAAGGGTAATTTCTTTCATAAGGGTAATTTCTCCTGCTCCTAGGAGGGCAGACAGGGCTGCAAGGGGGTAGAGCATATCTGAGAGAGGGAGGATTTTGCCCAGGAATGCTGTGCTGCTCACCCTCCAAAGCAACACACAGGTGTACATGGAGCAATGAAAATAAAAGATTTGGTAGATGTCTCTCCAGTCAGTTCCTCTCCACCTCCCTCTCATTTGGTCTGCACCATCCCACATTCAACAGCCACAGGAACCAGTCTCCTAGCACATTCATCAGACAACCACTTTGCACTTTCTAAAAGAACCCTCTGATTCCTAATATTCAATCTAAATGCACTTTGGTCTACCTCATGTCTCCCCATTACTCTTTAATTACACTCACTTGGATTGTCCTGAAGAAATCCTTCTTTTCCTTATTGATTATTCCTTTCAAACACTTGCAGAAAATTATCACACTCCCTACCTGGCAAAAATACATACTTTGGAAAAATCTATCCTCAGCAACCAGGCGAGGGTCCAGTAAGACACAGGCTACACAGACAAAGCATATTTTAACCAAAGTTCAAGTAACATTGCACAGTAAACCCTGGGAATACTTCAGAGTGTTTGTTTGAGACAGGGGACTTCTTAATGGAGAAAGTCCTTAGTGCAGTTTTCACTAGACTGTACTCTTTTAATCTTTTTTTGTAAGAGAGTGTCTCCATTAGTCCCAGACTGGAGCAAGGTGCCTGGGCAATGAGCAGAAAAATATATACACACAAAGGACTTGTTCTGGGACCAAACACAGGAGAGCATGGATGAGAACAACTGTTCAAATACAGACACACACAGATCTCTATGGGTCTGTTCCTCAGCCATCCCGAAAGCTGAGACCTCAGATAGTATCCATCTGCAGGAAAAGAGGCGAGGCATGAAGCTGATGAAAACTGCTGATCTATACAAACGAGAAGCTCAAGGAAAGCAGCTGTCCACAGGTAGCCCCCATCAGAGGCAGAAAAGCTACAGAAATAAGATGCTGCCATAATCCCAGCAGTCTTTACAAAGCAAACATAATTAGATGCAGCAATGCAAAGAACTCTGGCCTCAGTGAATATGAGTACACGTCTAAGAAGGAGAGCAAATAGCTCCCACTTATAAAAAAGGACAAAAGTAAAGCACTGGCCTGAAAGAAGTGACCTGAGCAATCCTGAATTCTTAAAACACCCAAATGATACTTGGACCAAACAGTCAAACTCGGTATGCAGAAGCTGATCTCAGGCAGCAGTCTGCAGAAGAAGAGACTCTTTCTATTACTCCCAGATCTCCCACCTCGGATGGTGACTCTGTCATACAACACTGTTTAGACTAGAAAACTTGCAGCACATCTCTGCTGTCAGGTGCTGCACCCAGTATAAGTTGATTTTACCAGCAAACATTATTTTTTCTCAGAAAAAGACAGAATTACATAATACCAGAGTGGATCTACTGGGACAACAAAAGGAACTGCAGCACCTATTAGCATGAACATTGCAGTGTGTGCCCATGTTATTTGGTGGGTGGCAAATTGTCCTGCTGCTCAGTTTCCCCAATCTCTTAAGCACTGGCCCTACATGCTCCAACACTGACCGAAATGGTGTTCTGATTAAGCTGTGCAAAAAATTATTTTTCAAAGCAAGATCTGAACAACACAGGAAAAAAATAATTGAAAGATATTGCTTCAATCTAAACTCAGGTTTGTTTACTTTTTTGAATTTTCCACTAATCAAACCTATCCACTGAAAACACCAAAAAATTGTGTTCTTTATCAGATATCATTAATAAAAGTGATGGAAATTTGGATCCAAATAAACACCTGCAAAGAGACTTTGAGTACTCACTGGCAAAAGAGTTTCAATTTAAAGAGAGAAAAAAAAATACGAAAATCCCAGTCCCAAGGGGTGGACCTCTCTCCTGGGAGGTTACAGAGAGTACAGTTTAAACCTCCCTTCTGAGTCGGGCAGGAGGGATTGAATGCAGTTCTTCCAGTACTTAGAAGTCTGTCCTCACTGTCTGGCTAACAAGGTTCTGGAATCTGGGGGAAGATGCTGCCATTTCCTCCTACACGTCACCTTTGTCAATGGTACCTAAAGGCCTTTGTGAATCTACATGAAAACAACGAAATGCTTTCATTTACAGCTATAAAACTTCCAAAATAAATCCTCCATATCTGACCAAAATTAATTAATATTTTTATCGATCCCAGAATGTTTTTTCACAGACTTGTTTGTCCCTCTCACCATATTTCTGAGGCTTG
This sequence comes from Buceros rhinoceros silvestris, assembly GCF_000710305.1. NCBI lineage: Eukaryota > Metazoa > Chordata > Aves > Bucerotiformes > Bucerotidae > Buceros > Buceros rhinoceros. The sequence goes on from NW_010430933.1 coordinate 85,219, forward strand.
GACATTATCATCTGGGAAGGGAAGGACACAGGTCTTCTCACTCCTGGTCTTTAATGACAGCTATCATTTTGCCTTAAAACAGATGGTGGGGGCAAAATTGGCCAAAGTCAAATAAAAAATTCCTCACCTCCCTCCATTTGAAAGTCCTCTTTCTTACTCTACATGGCTATGCCATGCTGTTTAGCATCATTAAACAACCTAACCTCATTCCACCACACAAGCGGCTGACCTTTACTCATGGTGAAATCTTGCCTGTATCTTAATTTTGCAAAGTGCTTAGGATCCTTCTCGAAGGAAGGAACAATAGAAATGTAAGTCATTATCATGTACAGGAACCGAGGAAATAAACCTAAGGGAAACAAGCACTAGAAACTGTCACACAAAATGCAGACCAAGTCGAAAGCTTAAACAGGAACAAGAAAAAGGCTGTCAAACAATCTTCCAGGCTTGGCATGTGGGAGATGTTGCAGAATGCGGCTAGCCCGGTAGAAGGAAATTAAATAAGCCTGGCTAACTGCTGACTCAGCAGAAGGCAACACAACCCCCAGCACATTTTAGACATAAACCCAGGTCAGTGAATGCCAGAGCCTTTCACAAGGAAGAAAGGCCAAAGAATAGTGACAGAAACTCAGACACCCCTACAAGGCAATGAAAGAGTAAGTGTCAGAATCTAATGTTACCAAAGGCAGTCTGAAAAAATTACAGACTTGGGGAAAACACAGTCCAGGCAGAGGGAAAACAAACAATGCTGAACATACTGTATGCTCAAATCGATGACACTAAATGCAAGCCAGAGTTCATGAGCAGTGAGAGGAACTCAAGCACACAGTAGCTCCACTGATAACCACAGTTTTAACACTCAGGTACCTTTGAAAACCAGCAGAAATTTTAACATGTAACACCGTGGACAAAACCACAGGGGAAAAGACAGTCCTGGTCTAATGAAAAGTACGGCCAAGATGCAGGTCAGCATCAAGCCAAGTCAATCACACACAATCAGGATTCAAACCCAAAGCAAAGAGCATGTGAGAAATAAGCACAGAAATGCTGTCCAGAACCAACACCAGAGGAGAGACACCAAGCCAAAGACACAATAAATGTGCTATTCCTTACTGAGAAAAAGTCTGAGCAATTTCATATTAAGAAAAACTTATATCATGGCCAGACTTCTATTCCAGGAAAAGCAAACTGCTAAACCCTAGCAAAACCTTAACAAAATAACCCAACCAACCAACCAACCAAAAAAAAAAAAAAACAAACCCCAAAACCAAAAAACCCCACAAAACAACGCTTGTTCAGAACTAGCATGTGCCTGTGGAAAAACCAACCAAAAAAAAAAAAAAAAAACAAACCACAAAAGAGAAGAGGAGGAGAATGAAAAACAAAAAAGGCAAAAGAAAGAAAAACATAGGGTCTTACAAATATGCAGATGAGGGCACATCAGCACCTCCCTTCTCTCAAGCCCCGTGGAAGGAAAACAGAGCCTCCAGTGAATAATATTCAGGAAATGTAAAAATAGAAGCAGCAGAGGATTCACAAGCCAAGCAAAAACATGGTCGACATGAGACAGAGTCTCAAGCAAATGCAACCAAACAGATGAAAACACACCCTCAGGCACCAGGGGCACATTCACTCCCTGTGAGTTTCCTTCAGCAGAAGCTGTGCTAGTACTTTCCCCACACTCAGTCTGATTGGCTGCTTCCTCTCTGCCCTCATCTCTTCACGAGTTTCGAATCTTAAAGCTGCCAAAATTCCCATGCTTTCCTCAGCTGTCTTTTCATTGCGTAGTCTGACCACCAAAAACAATGAGAAATGAACCACCTTTTCCAATGGCACTGGGGCAACCTGTGTCATTTCTGGCTGCTACAGACCCCCTACAGACAAAAAAAAAAAAAAAAGAAAAAAGTGATTTCCAGTATATGGCTAGGGACAAAGCAGGGGAAAGTACATGTTTGCTGTGCTGTGTATCCACCCGGTTGTGTAGGACGCACAACCTGCCCATGTCACTCCCAAGTGGAGTACAACTGGAGCAATTACTGTTGGGCTGATAGTCAGTTCACTTGTAAATGGAGTTTGGGGAGAAAGTCATTCTTGCACTCAGATTGAAACTGGAGAAGAGTTTTGGCCTGAAGAGAGGGCAAAGGAGGGAATTCTTAGAATGTCAGCATATATCATTTAGACTTTTTACAATGACACACTTTGCTCAAAAATGTTAATGCACAAAATGAAAGCTTCAGAAAATATCATTTTCATATGACATTTTTCTATCAAAACTGGTCTATGTTACAAAATATTTTTACTACATTGGAATGACCTAGGTTGTTTGTTGGGGTTTTTTTTCAGGTCAGAAAAACATTTTGTATGGACTCAAAAAGACATAAGAATTTTTTTCATTCACCAAAAATACAAAACAAGATCTGTGTTTCTTTTTTTCATTTCTAACCAAATCAAACCACCCTTCCAGTTTTTTTGAGGATGTTGTGGACTGATCAGGGATGATAAGATGGATCTTCAATACTGTGTTGTGATAGGAATATTTAATTACTGTACCCATGCCTGAAAGCTCATCTTCCTGCATCACTCAGCTATCACCTGAATTAAAATATTGATGTTTACTGTCAACATGCTGGGATAACAAATTCCCACAGTCAATGAAACGCTCATGATGAAAGGGACACAGATACACAGCAACATCTGACATTCCATGGAAACCTCTAAGCTGGTGGCAAGCAGAAGAGTTTTCAGCGAGCAGCGATGAGACTCTGGCACCAGTGCACCAGCCCTGCACTGCGAGGTGGTGCTGCATCACAAGACGTGGCCTCACCACAGTTTTGTTTTGTTGGTTTTTGTTGTCGTTGTTGTTGTTCTCTGTAAAGTTAGGATTATCCCTTTGGATGCTAAGACTGAAAATTTTCCAGCAGCACCAGGTATTTTTTAATTGCTGCAACTTCTCAGATGCAGCTCTCTGAGCATGCAAAAGTATCTTTACTGCTTTTTCCCATCTGCCCTTCACACTCTCAGTGAGGGCCCCATAAGCTTGCACAAAGCTGGTTATAATTCTCTGCTGTCTATCAAAACCTTCACAAGAGTTAGGCAGTTGGTATGTAAAGCCTGCTGCCTACCATGCTGACTAATGTTGTCTGATTGTTCCCTTGTACTCCCCCGTTGGTCCATCTGTACCCATCTGCTGCCTTTTGTCTTCTAATTAAAGTGTAACCACTTTGGGGTAGGAGCCATCTTTCTGGCTAGCGTTCACACACCTCCCTGCAGAGCAGTCCCAAGTCCATAACTGGATGCTGGGGACAGCAATATGACATACAAGAGGTGACTGCATGTATGTGCAGCAAGTGGGAACAGTGATGCTCCTCGCTGTGTGGCACGGGCGAGTCAGCTGGAAGAAAGCCCCTGACTAGAGCTCTCATCCAGAATGCAACCAAGGCAAGAGCAAACTTCTCCCATGCCTGGATGGTGTTACCGTATTAGTACACTGGGCACAGTTCTCATGGTTGCCCTGTCCAAGGAGTCAGGCTGGCAACCCCAGTAAAGGTCAGATGGCTATCACCCTCATCAGCTACAGCAGCGCTAAGGTGGTAGGAGGCATTCTAACCACGACCTGGGCTTAATAAAGATCTCTAGATTTTCCAATATCTGATCTGCATTAGAGGACAAGGTCTCTCCAAGAAGCTGTCATTGTTTCAATGTAAGAATTCCCTTTGGTAGCCAAGGAGTAGGGCCTGGTGGAGTAGAGCCAGAATATTTTTCTGCAGGCTCATAAATCATACAAATACACTCCAAAATTCAAGCAAACAAAGTCAGGAAATCACTTCAGCAAGAGGCAAAGAAAGCAAACAGCTTATACTGACATAATATATGACGGTTAGGAGGAGACACCCAGCTAGTTTCCTCTTTGGTCAAAGAGATGGACTAGCTCATTATTGCAGGATGCAGTAATCTAATTTAATGGTTTGATACAGTCAGCAAAGATACCATTTGATTGGCATGTCCACATAGGAGGCTTATTCAGAAAGACTGTTCCGTTTATCACCTGACAGGGAAAGCTTTGCGTGGCACGTGCATCTGCCCTTCTCCTTAGGAGTCAGTGTAAGATTATCACGGCCATAATTGGCCACAAATACATACAGTTACACTCTAGGCAACTGTGAGAAGCCAGGCCAAATTCTGACAGTGGATGCAGCACAGGCGCACAAATAAAAGCCATCTGGTTGTCTAATGGAATCAGGGTCATCAACAGAGCCATCAGATGTGACCTAGATCAGGTATCTAAGGGACTCTCACTTGGGAGTCGGGTATCCATAAAATATGTATTCTTTGATGCAAGCATGCTGCCTAATGAGAAGCAAGGGATTCAGGAAATTACAGTCTCTTAGAGAGATGTCCAGAAAGAACACTTTACAAATAAGGGAGGAAATGCATTTACAGGCTCCTATTCTAATTTCAGCCATATGTGCTTAAATCCAGAATGGTTCGTCAGTCCTAACTGAAGCTATATCTTTCTAAAAACTTGTTCTATGGGAACAGAATCAGTCACTAACTCTGAGTAGGTTTAAACAAACTCCTATGCCATTTCTCCTCAGGGACAATGAGTCATAAATCCCCATGTACACATGGAAATTAGCAAAACAAGGCTGATTGGCAAAAACAATCCAATCTTGTCTCACCAAAAAAGGGATAAAAGGGATAGAAAACATTTCCTCGCTGAAGTCCCTGGACACTCTGAGAGGGTGCCAAACCTCCACATACAGAGCAGAACCTGACCAAAGGCAATAACTTCCAGCCCAGGGAGGCAAGTGTACCTGAGTATGCATTTGTAAGTGATCAGAAAGGCTTGCTCAGGCGGGCACCAGACAACACAGGGAGGAAAGTCTCTCAAACAATCTAGACATCTTTCCAAAGGCAGGGGAGGGCCTTCAGAGAAGACGCTTGGATTTGTACAGGTTTCAGCTCACAACCCTACATTCTTGTTCCTCCTTTATCTTTAAAAAGCCTTCTTCAAAAAATTAAATAAATGAAGAAATCTAAATCCTTCCTCCTGCTG
>NW_010430933.1:90405-112935 GCF_000710305.1 Buceros rhinoceros silvestris
CTTCATGGAGCAGCCAGTAGCACGCAGACCCTTAGTAAAAGCCAAGAATACTGATCAGCTTTTCAGTCCTCTTCTCCTCTCTCCTGTTATTTCTGCCACTGGGACATTGAAGCACACAAAGGAATGACAGTGAATATTTCTTCTAATGCACAGAAAGACTTCAGACCAGGCCTGAAGGCTGCATCATTAACAGAAGCTACAGTCTTTTCAGCATCTCTGCAGTGTTCAACAGCTCTCCAAAGCTGCAGACTGCAGGAGGCGATAAGTGCCTTCATAAGGGCTTTCGTTTGCAGCCATCCACAATAGCCTTCATGAGCCAACTGCCTGCTCATACAAAAGGTACATGGTAGAAGCTTGCAAAAATTACATCCTCACTGGACCAGGCTTGAGGTTTTTGCTGATCAGCTTATCCATAACCCAGTTTTTCTTTCCTATCAAATAAGAGGTCTCTTATGAGAAGCTCTTCAGGATCTTCTTGTTCATCTAATCACAGAAATGTAGGCTGGCAGAGAACCACAAGAGATCTCTTACTGCATCCACCATCTCTGAGACAGGACAAAACTGATTTAAACCCTGCACTATTGGGTATTTTTCTGTGTCCTCCAGCAGATGAGCCTCACCATGTCTCACCATGCTAACAATTAGAGAGCTCCCTACATACCTAACCAAAATCTTTCTGCTTGAGAATTTAGCAAGATTTCATCTTTCTGCTTACTGTGGACATGAAAAGCAACTGACTACAATGTCCTTTTTTCAACAATGATTCGGATGTCTGAAGACTTATCTTGCTCCCCTTCTCCTTTTTTCAGATAAAACAAACCTTATTTTTCCTTTTTTTCCCCCCTAAATCCTTCTTTCCTTTCTGCAGCTCTTTCCCACATCCTGAGGGAAACTTTCTCAAGCACAGATGGGCATGACACTGCTCTGTCCCAAGCAGGGGACGGTCATCATCATCATGGCTTGGCTTCGTGGACGAAGATTTGGGAAGGGCTTTACTCATGCTTACTGCAAGCACGCTGATGGCTGAAAAGGCCAATGCGGCACCCAAGGAGGGGACAGTATCATACAAGTTAACTAACTCGCCTTATGTGGACTACGGTCAAGGCTGAACACATGTCTGGAAAAAGCCCATGTGGCAGAAAGTAGTGAGACCATTTTTCACCCTATTTCAGCATTAGGGAGTACTGGAAGACTACAGTCACTGAGGCAGCTGACAGCATGTCACAGCAAATGGCCCCATTCCCAGGGAGCACTAATGTGTGCAACAGTGTAGGGGAAGAGGCTAAAAGCAGCCTGTCCATGAATTTGTAATCATGGCCACACCGATGGCTAGAGGAAGCAGAACAGATGCTGCTAATTGATTTTCAAGAGTTCAGAAGTCAAACATTGATAATTACAGGAGCAGCAGCAGGCAAACGTTTTATCTGCTGAAGGGAGTGAGGGTTGATAGGGCCAGAGGATTAGCACGTGCAGCAGGAAGAATGACTTTCAGCATAAGTTTCCCATCTGTCCCCCTTGAAGATGGCTTGTAGTTGCACCTTGACCAAACCCAGCACCTGGGGCTTTGCTCAGCCAGCCAGGAGCAGGAGTTATTAGAGCACACGTGGTAAGATGCGCCCCAGCAAGCCTGCAAAAATGGGCTCTGTGGGGTGGCACAAGAGGTTGCTGTCATAAGCCGCATGGAAAGGTGCTCTGAATTCCCCAGTGACACACCTAAGGGAAGAGGCAAAGAAGCAACAGCTAAAGGGAGAGGCTGAGAATAGCCTAATGATAGAATTGATACAAAACTCACTAGAAATTACGGAAATTAAAGGGGTAGAATCCTAAAGAGGTAGTAACATTTGCGTGATCCCCAGGTTTGCTGGGGGAAAGTGAGGCAGCAGACAAAGAGGAGCTGGGAGCTAATGAGACAAGACTGCTGTGCCCTGCCTCAGCAGGGAAGGTGGATGTGAGCAAGAGCTGGAGAGCAGCACTTGCCAGTTTTCACAAATGGATCATCAACCCAGAAATAAGTCCTCATCATGTGTGGAATTATAGGAGAGCAGAGGAGAAAGGCAATCAGAACAGAAAAAGTCTGAGTGTAAACTCTTCCCACACAAAACCTGACAACCCACAGACACAAAATGTAGTGTAGCACCAGTCCTCTGGCTCACCTTGCGAGACCCCTGGCCCCAGCTCATCGCTGCATTGAGGACATAAGGGTGGACTCCTTCATCACCTCCATCTGTGTACAACAGGGGCAGCATCTAGGCACCCAAAACACACCTAAGCTCTCTGGCCAGTGAAGCAAAGAGCTCTATTAACTAGCTAATTAAAAGGTAGTGAGGGAAGTCAAGCAGCTTTTTGCCCCTAAGGAGCAGAGATCAAAATGAATGAAATGCAGCACATTTGCTTATCACAAGAGGAATTGTTTCTTGTGGCTCCAGAAGAGCTCACATTACTGCCCCTTTCCAGAAAGTGGTTGCTTTACCTGTACTTTCATGATTATCAGCCCTACAAGGCTTCAGTCTGTCTGAAGGACACAGGAGATTTATCATCCTCAGAATCTGGGGACGGCTGCAGCTCTTCTGAAAAATGAATTTCTGTTCTGAAATAACTGGTGAGGTTTTGAAGATATTTCTTCCCAAATTGGGATGAAAACTCAGAATGTAAAAAAATTTCACTGACCTGAAACCCTGAAACTGTTCAGTCATTGTCTGCATCTTTGCTGCTCAGAAAATGGAAGGCTTCACACCTGTATTAAAATATTTATTTATATATATATATACTCTCCATGAGACACACTGCTTACAATCTATTTGCCATCTTTTTGCCACCAAGCTGTACAGAGCAGCAAACTGTGTCGCTAAATCCAGAGGAGCCTAATAAAAATGCTCAGAAGACTAGAAAACATGACCTACCAGAGAGAGAGACTGAACAAATTCTTGTTTAATCTACAGCATAGACATCTGGGAGACAACATGATAGAAGCCTTCAAATGTACATAGGGAAGATAAAAAGAGGAAGAGAATAAGCAATTCTCTGTGTCCACTGGGGAGATGCCAAGTAGTAATGGGCTTAAACTGCAATGAGGGAAATCTAGGTTAGATATTAGAAAAACTTTCCAGGGTAAGGAGAAAGAAGCCATGGAAAAGATTGCCTCAGGATTCCATGGAGTTTCTAGCATCGAACGAGTCTCAGAACAGGTGAGACAAACATCTGTCACGAATAATTTCAGTCTAGTTGATCCCTCCCTTGGGCACAGAGAGGGACTAAATGACCTCTTGATGTTCCTTCCAGGCACACCGTCTGATTATGGATAAAAGTGTGCAGCAATGTAATCAAAGACTGAGCTATAGTGAATGCACACAAGTGGACTGAATCAGTGTTTCCCACGCAGCCTTTCATCTCTCATCTCCTACTACCTGAGTGTTTGACTTGGAAACTCTCCCGCATTTTGCGCAGTTTCTTCTATGTATTTCCTAGGAGCTGCCAGGACAAAGCACCTTGCTAATACAGCAAAAAGTAGTGAGAGTTTGGATGATTCTACACTGCAAAGCACTTACAAGGTATTGGGATTGTATGGTAATAATATATGAATAATTTATAGCTTGTATTGTCTCATTGCCTGGGAGCTGCTGTTAAGGGCCAGCACTCTGCTTTGCCTGACTCTTTGCAAACAGAACAAAATTGAGAACTTTGCCACAAAGAGCAAGCTCTGTTTCACCCTTATATTTTAATGTTTGCATTTCTGCTGAATTGAGAAAATTTTTTTTAAAGAGTGTGAGGTTCCAGGTATGAAAGGTATTTTTCTATGATCAGAACATGTTCGAGATGACTTCTGCATTTTCCAAGAAAAACATGGCAGTGTAAAATTCAAACAGCTCAGAGTTCGATTACAATTGATCTTTCCACTGAGTGAGACATCCAGTTTAAGACAAAACATTCGTGTTCAGAAAGCACTATGGGCTTTTTACACCACTAATACCATTTCAGTCCAGCCCCAGCTCCCATGACATGAAGAACCGTTCTAGTTTAATGGATACCAAGTAGTCCCCACAGACAGCAAGGCTCAGGCAGGTCTCAGGTCTAACCCCAACATTCCATCTCACCAGCATCCCTTCCACTAATTGTCTAGTTCATCTGAGAGTCCATGAATATGCTCTCAGAGACTGAACAAACCCTCTTACTACTCATGGAAGCCCCCAAGCCCTCACTGAGGTGCAACAGGGTAACGCATGTAACCAGCAGGATAAAAACAGGACTGCATCTAGCTGTGCCTCCCCAGAGCCTGCAAAGCATTCCAGCAACAGATTCCCCACAGCCGGCCCTGCTAATAGTCCCTAGCTGGATTCATGATGCTACTGCCTCATTTTCCTGCTCTGACAAGAATTTTCCTCTGTGAGAACATATTTGGTGTCAGCAAAGAACAAATCCTCCTGGACTTTGCCTGGTGGGTTTTAGTGAAGTTTTGTGATGGACAGAGGCTGACGTGAGGACTCTGCAGCCCAAGCCTTGCTGCCTTTGCAACGTGCAGCCAGCCTGTCTCCAAACATGTGCAAGAATTGTCCAAATATCCTGATGTCATGCCGTATGTTTCCTCACTGTCTTCTCCCACTGAGATCCCTGCTGACTCTCCTAGACCTTACGCTTTAATTTGGTTTGCACAGTGACAAGACCATGAAGTAGATGGGTCTTTCTGGAAACCATATACAAGCTGAGGCCTTTCACCCTCCTCCCAAACTCCTGCAACTACTGGGAGATGTTAATGCCTGCAAGGCACTAATGCAATGGCTTTTCTGCTCCCTTCCAAAGCTGTCCCTCCAGCCCTCTCCTGAGTGCACTTCTCCTGACAGCTCCCTATTTCAGCCTCATTTCCCCACAAATTTCTTCCTGGCTTTGGCCATGCAGGCCACTTGCAAGTACACGCAGAGAACAAGCAGCCAAAGAGAGAAGGCTTTCTGTGCCTGTTGGGCAAAGGGGCATTTTTCTAAGCCATACACATGATCACATCCAAACTAAGCAATGCTTTCTATCTACTGAGTGCTCTGCTGAATTCTCCTTGCTTTCACTCTAACTTCCCATCTGCATCACTTTTTTATGTCTTATTTTCTTAGCCCACAAACTACCCCCTCTACTTCAGTTCAAACCCTTTAGTAGTGTTTGTTCTGAGCCAGGACCACGGACATTTATGTGGGAGGTGAAATGAACCAAAGCTTTGCACTAATACAGAAATCCACACCATTTCTAAAATGGTGCTTTGGGTTACATGCAAATTATTCAGAAATATGCAAATTTGGACATTGGAACAACGTGATGTGATATCACGTACACATCCTACTTAATGTACCATCCCATTGCAAATGACACTGGACAGATATATCAAGCCCAGTTTGCACTGGCATAGATTACTAAGTGTGGCTGTAGCTCAGTCACAGTCGTTTAGCACAAAGAACTTCACTGCCTCCAAGCCACACAGGGAAATAGTTTAGGTCTCTGCCACTGAAACCCGTGGCACAGAGGAGGTCTCTTCTCTGAAAGGCAGGAAAACTTAGTGCGGAGGTTGCAGAAGGGAAGATACTGAATTTTTTATGCACGCTAATGGAAGAATGTAACAGCATCCTGCATGGAGAAGACAGCAGCCTGGGTATAGGAGATACCAGGATAGGAGACAGGTCCAGGATGCACGGAGGAAATTGCCAGCCCTTGATAAGAAGTACAGAAAGATGGGACTGATTATTCGCCTGGAGCCTTCCTTCGTCCTTCTCCCTTATGGAGTTTGAGAATTACCAAACATGTCCTACCCTCTCCCACTTCCTCTCCTTGGTCAGAAGAATGATCACCAACTTGGGATGCATCTGGTATCCGTCTTCACTGAAAGACAAATTCCTGCCTTCAAAGGTGACATTGATCAGGTACCTGCAGGAGACAGAAAAGAGCAAGGAGAACGTTAATGCTTGGGAACCAAACCCAAAACGAGAGCCTGCCTCTCACCAGCAGCTTTCACTGGGATGGTAGAGGCACCGTGCAAACAACAGCAAATCTAAGAGGAAAAGGGTGGGAGAAAACGGGACAATTACTCCAGGAGCTGGGACAATCAGGCAAGACGAGGCAATTATCACCATTTTGTGACTGGGATAGGGAAGCATGTCCCATGTTCCTCTCTTAATGAATTCCTGAAAGCACACCTAAGAGTCACATGCAGGTGTAGGCACAGTCCTTGATTTCTACTTACCATAAAGGGCAGAGAGACCACAGCAATTAGCTGTGTAAATACTCTCCCCAGCCTACAATTTGCTCACTCTCCAGAGGGGATTTTACGTGTCATTTGAGGACAGCAACGGCCTACAGATGAAGCAGTGGAGACAGCCTCCCCCCAGCCCAAACATCGAGGCAATGATAAGGGAAGCTGCAGAGAGCAAAGGAGCAGCGCACCTGTGAGCCAGCATGCCTCGCAGGGCCCAAAGAAATCATCTGAAGCAGCTTACGAATAAGGACATGAGTGGATGTTGAGATGGCCCAAGTCCTTTGATGTGGAGATGATGCAAATCCTTTTCCCTAGGGACAGTCATGTCTTATTCTCGGCAAGAGCAAACTAAAGGGTGATCAGCCCTGCAAATCGACGCAGCCAACGTTAATGATTCACTTTGTCCGGGAAGGCCGCATCACTTCTGCACAAGGCACCCCCCCACCTTGGGGCATCTCATGTCAGATGTACAAATGGACTATTAAACAGTTCAGTCTTCAATCTTATTTATCCTAAGGCTTCCTCACTCAGGTCTGGCAGTGAGGAAGAACTTTAAGTGGACGGAGATCACAGCTACACTCATTTCAAGGCCTTGCTGCATTGTGAGAGCATGTTAAAGTGGTGTTGCTGTAAATGAGAAACAGGTCTATTGTTTTCTTAACTGTCAGAACACCCAGAATGACGCTATGGGGAAGAGGGGGAAGCAAATACGCATTTCACAGTTCAGTAGTTTATACGACATCTCCATGGCACGCTGACAATTTCCCCTGTTCATATATTTCACTTCAATTTACAATCCTGTTGCATGAAGTAAATTCTTGCCTCTACACACCTGCTCTTGCACCAGTAGCATCACATCACTGTGAGAGGCAGAGGTGACCAAGCTGCCTGCAGAGGTAATCCCAGGACTCTGCCCTCCCGTGCTTTGCCTGGTTCTCCTCTAAACTACACAAGCAACATTTCCATTACAGACATGAGAGGCTCTTCTGCTCTATTACACCATGACGCCAGGAAACATTTCCTGATATTCAGCTTCCTTTTGTCCCTTCTGAACTCAATTTGAACCAGTTTCAAGAAAAATAGGGGGGAAAAAAATCTGTTCTTTTAGTGGGTTCACACTTTCCCACTATCTGCACACAGATAACTCCCTTCTAATTTAATTAAAGGATTGGTAAGAGGGAAACTTCTTCAAACAAACAAAAAAAGCAGGTCATGATTTTATCTTCTTCCTTTTCTCAGCCTTTTTTGTCCTAACTCCATTAATCAACTAAACTCATCTACTAATTCCTCAGTGCAATCAGCAATTATGTTTACTTCTGAAGGAAATTCCTTACCTGCTCCATGTTGCGACCTTCAGGGGACATGAACAGTACAGGAAACAGCCATAAGGGAGCCCAGCATAAAACATTTGCAACAAATTATTTTCAAAGGCAGACTATTCATTGCTTTCCAAACACTGGACCTATTCTAGCCCCAAACACTGAGGGGACCCCGAAACATCAGCCACATGAAAAATCTTAGCCATGCAATTGTAATGGTGTAACATGTCCCACGTCAGGACCACACTTGCTGGCATTTCTTTCCCAGCCACTGGCATTGCTTTGGTGCTGAGGAATGCCAGGCACAAACCATCACTGGGTATGCACAGCATACCAGACCCGTGTAAGGCTTGGTGGTGGGAAAGACCTTCCAGCAGACCAAGATTACAGCTACACCCATTTCATGACTTCTCTATCCTAGCCACCAGAGTAAAGACAAAACAAGGCTACAAGAGGATGAGGATGATATTAGCCTGATGGGAGTTGCAGTTTTATATGTCAGTCATTAGAAAGCAATGCCAACATATAATTAAGCAACCAGCAATATTAAACAGTTCTCAGCTCTTTTTCTCCTCCCATCCAAGAACGATGCCACTATGGGAATCTCCCTTGCACAGCCTGATAAGAAGAGATTACAGAAATCAGCAACAGGTATGACACAAGAGGGTGTCATTTCAGTTCATTTTCCACTAGAAAGATAAGAACCACTAATAATCAAGGAGGTATTATCAGTGACTCCAGTCCTTGGAGCTGCCTTGAGATTTACACTTAAAGTGGCACTAAAATCCTTCGCTTCGCACCTTAATGACAGAAGTTAGTCTCCAAATTTGTCACGATAACTCTTCAGAGGGTTTTCTCTCAAACCCATTAGCAACATGTTTATACAAGTTTGCAGGAGGAGTGCAGAAGCAGCAGCTCCCCCCCTCCCCTCCCCCCAGCTTTCCCTGCACTCCTGTGGCTTGCTGCGTTGCGTCACCTACACGGGGATGCAGGGTGAGAGCAGCACACAGGGAGCTGTGATGCTTGCTCCGGTGTGCTGAACAAGGGGACGTCTGTGTGACAAAGCATCAGGGCTTGAAGGACTCCCTGGCAGACCAAGTCAGCAGCATGCTGCAAGGCAGCCACACTTGAGTGGCTCTGCCCTCCATCACTACCGCAGCAAGTCACCCCCTTCGGCAGCAGCGCTGCCCTGGTACGCCAGCACTACTGCTGCCTGTTCTGACCAGGGGAATTTGTTTCCTTCCTACAGCCTACACACACTCCAGTCCCCAGACAGGCAACCAGGGGGCTGAGAGTCCGCCTGACACGCCTACACCGGAGGGCAGCCGGCTGTGCGTGCAGGTTAGGTAACCCAAAATGAAACTGTGCCTGTAAAGGACTTAATCCACGATTCTCTGCATGTTTTGGACTCCAAGATGGAGAGAGAAAGAGAAAGGGGCCATAGGGTGGGGGGCAGACACAGGCAATTTAATTTAATTTGCTAGAAACACTGTTCAGCAAAGCATTTTGCTTATGTGGGCATTTCCGAAACTGCTCAATGCAAGCACAGAAGGGTTGAGCTCTTCCCTAGCCTGGTGGAGATGCAGCAGCCACAATGCCCAAACTCAGCCATGTGGGAGCAAAACACACACAACACTGTGGAAATAGGCTGATGTTGGTTCGGTCTCTTCCCATGCGGGGGGGAGATGCCCCAGCCACAATGCCCAAACTCAGCCATGTGGGAGCAAAACACACACAACACTGTGGAAATAGGCTGATGTTGTAAACCCCATGGTACAGATCAGCAGACTGAAACAAGGAAGGAAGGGACATGTCCTTGGGCACAAAGCAAATCAGTCTCCTGGGGACCCAACTCCTCATCCTGTGCTCTGACCACTAGGTAACATCACCCACCCTAGACACGAGGCTGTCAGCCCTGAATGTTAATGGAGAGTGTTTCAAAAGCTGGTTGGCATAGGAAATAGAGCATTAAAACCACATCAGATGTCCAGCTGAGGACCAGCAAAGAGATGATGACATTTTAAACGGTTTCAGCTAGTGATTGAGAAAGCCTGGAGAGGTAAATGTGGCAGATGGAGAGAGCTTTGGGGGAGACAGGGAGGGTCTTAACTGAATTCTTCTCTGCCCCAGAGACCACTCCTACTTCTGCCTCCGGTGCCTTGCTGGGAATCAGCTCTTCCTGAACCTGCTGATTGGGTGGGCAAATTTGGACGTTGCCTTGGTTCAGTCCATCACACTCCCCACCTCACTTGTGTGCACGCACACACACACTCCCCTGTGCCCTGTCAGTGCTTGTTACACTCCAGAGACAAGCAGTCTGTCTGAAATGGCATGATTATCCTAACATCGACCGCTTCCCTGAATAAGACAGGCCATATAAATAAAACAGCCTCTCCACTGTCAGCATTGGGGAGTCATCTCAGCAGGGAAAACCAGGGTATGATGGGGGCGGGGGGGGAAGGCTGTAGGATACATATGCCAGAGAGGATTTGCAGGGTAAAAGGCAGGTGCAGCGTAATGTAGGATAAAGGGATGGGGATGCAGACCACCTTTAGTCTCTTTTGAAACTCACCGTAATGTGAAATGGAGGCCAAATGTGAGGTGAAGCCAGTGAAAGTTCTTTATCTCATAGAATCTACATGTTGAAATAGTCTTTGTCTTTCCCCTAGAGACAGCATTAAAAACCCACCAGCCAGAGGTACCAGGGACAGGTATAGCTGCCTGCCCAGACACGCTTCATGCCCAGAAAAGAGCAAAGACAAGTGCATTACTGAATTTCAGTATGAGTGTCCCCAGCTCTAAACCATGTTCCCTCGCTCAGCACCAGCAAGACCTATCCAGCCTGGGTTGATGCAAACAGCCTTGGCAGAGTGCTTCAGTCCTGACCTGCGGCAGATCCTGCCTGCCCCACAAGCCTGCTCCTGGATGAGGATGGACAGAGAGAAGGATGGATGAGTGGACTCAGAGGACAGGAAAAAGGGACTTTGGGACCAGTGTATTTATCTACAGATGGGAGTTCTGACCTTCAAGTTGCAAGTGAGTGACAAATAAAGATTTAATCAGCACTAACTATGCTGTTAGTAGCTCCTGCTCTCATCTGAGTTGTTGCAGTTTTCTCTTTTGTCCTGATAATTGCAGCTCATCACTTCAACTTCTGATTTAAACCTCCATTCTCCAAACCCGAGAAAAGCTTAAAAGTATACAGATTTTTTTTTTCCATACCATTGTTCAAAACTTCAGTAGCTGCCTCTGCCTCAGAGGACAGCCAATACATACAGACCAGCTATCCAGATCCCAGCTGCAAATGCATGAGGTCTCTTGAGATAAGGCAGTCTCCACGGGACATCAAACCCAATTGTTCACCTCAAAAAGGTGAGATCAGGCTCCACACGGCCTTCAGTCAAACTTCCCAATGGCTGGTACTGACCCTGGCTGCACCTTTCAGAGGCTCTTCCATTGCTCACTGGCCTGCACTGCCCCAGCCTCCTGCACTGCCTCCCAATGCTGCAGTGCCGGTGGCTTGTGGAGTTGTGAAAGGCGGGCACATCTGGCCACGTCTGTGTAACATCTGTCCAGTGTCAGGTGCAATTTACAGTACAAGGATTCCATGCAAACGGCACAAGTGCAGCTGCTTTTATGCAACAAGGGGTATGGATTCTGCTCTTTCTGCTATCATGAAGAAGGAAACCAAAACAAGATAGGAAAAAATTAGAAGCAACCATTGACTAGGAAGATTAAATCTTAAAGGAACAGTATCTCACTCTTCTTCATTTGCTCCTTTCCCTCTCACTGTTAGTGTTACCACTGAATCCAATGAGATGCACTGCAAGAAAGCAAGTGTAGAAAATGCACCAAGAAAATTCCCAGTTGTGTGAGCATCCTGCACCAGAAAGTCTGTCCAGGCTACAACCGTTTTATACTACTGGGAACCAACCTGACCAGCAGGCTTAGAGAAAAGCTCAGAGCTCAAGATTGTTTTCATCATGCAAAGAGGTTAGGAGAGCATCTAGATTAGGGAATATCCCTCAGGCTAGGAGATAACAGAGATAAAAGGGACTAATTTGGTTTCTCTCTGCTGTCCACCCTTTTTTCAAAAGGCAAGAGGGCAGACACTGGGCTGGAATAAATGAGTGATATTCAGCTGACATATATGAAGTGATACTGTTTGATCTACTGAGATTCTGTCCCCTCACCTCTGGAAAGATGAATTTTCTTGGTGTTTGATCCTGACCTGTGAAATATCCATTTCTGGTGGAAGATAAATTTCTACTGATCTGTCCTTTCTGTTTCTCCATCCTATTCAGCAAAGTTGTTTTGAAAACAATATACGTGTTGTGCTGAGACTTCCAAGTGACAGTTTCTATATACAGTAAAAGGATGAATCTTTTGCATCACTCCCTCTCTTAATCATAAAAAAACAGTACTTCCATTTTATTCTCATTTCTTCTATTTATCTACCATGAATTTGTCATTTCAGAAAGACTCTGAGCTGACAGTTCCTGGGGACTGAGGATATATCTATCCTTAGAGTACGTAGGGAGTCAGAGCAATGGCAGGGCTGCTTTCCCACACGCATTGCTTGATCCTAATGAGATGGGACCGTTCCTGAGAATGAGAAGTGAAGCTCACTTTTCACAATCATCCGCGCAGTCCCCAGTCTGCTTCCCGAAATTGTAAGAGGAAACTCAAGCACCACATTACAGGGTTTTGCAGCACAGACAGAATAAGTAGACAGAGGAAGGACTCGTTGTGCAGGGTCCATGAACTACCCACCAATGGGGAACATGGGGTCAGCTCTAACCCAGGGCAGAAATGACAGTAATGACATCTAGGTGAAAGGCTGTCCAGCTGCTTCAGTGAGCTTCAGAGTTTCCACAACAACTCTTTCCTCCATGTACTTATTACTGTCTAGGGCCTGATCTCCCATTTGCTTTTCGTCCTATGAAGCCATTGCCTTTGACAGAAAGGGGGAAGGGTGCTGCCATTCAGGTCCAGTGGCATTTTACACTCCCTTTGACAGGGTGCTGCCAGACTGTGAGAGGTAGGTCACTTGCAGGAAATACAGGTATACATTAGGATGAGATGACCTGTTTATGGAAAAAAGGGCAGGATAAATCTTAATTTTGCCCCATCTGCTATGTTGGTCACAGCAGTATCTTGAAAACCTGACCAAAGCCAAACTTTTCTCACACACATCCTGACTGACCTATTTTCGCAAATGCCAGAGCCAGGCAAAAATTACCTATCAAAACCACTTTTTAAATAGGAAAGGGGGATTAAGAACTTGGCAAGAGCATTTTCTCACAAGGAGGTCAACATTTTGTCTGAAAGAAAGACAATCATAAGATCTGAAAACTGTAATGACATTAGACAGAAAACGAAGTTTCTGGCATGGTCATGCTCCACGCAGTCCAGTCTGTTGCATGACACTTTCTGCCCTTTCTTTTATGGACAAAAGCCCAAATTAAAATACATCTGTAAAGTGCCCCTCTGAGAGAGTCCCATAGGGAACAGCATCACCTCAACAGGGGAAGGGACATCACTGGAAATTTAGTCCACCCAAGTTTCATGAAGGAGAAACAGAAATATAAAATTCCCATGCTCCTAATCACAATAGACAGAAAATAGGATTTTCATGTCAAAATATTCCATTTTAAACCCCAAATGTTTGATTTACAGCTTTTCTTCCAAAATTAACTTTTTTGCTTGAAAAAATCACGCAGTCCTAAGTATCTTGAAAATATACCTCTACACCTTCTGGCCTCACTGGAGATAAAACAGAAACAAGGAAAAGTGTTTTTAGAGCATACTCTGGTTAAAGCTGGAAATATCTATAAATCTCATAGGAAATCAGTCTATTCTCAGAAAGGTTTTTTTTATCCAAAAAGCTTTGATAAAAACAAATATACCTCTGAACTGACTCACCAAACCTTTAAGTAATAGAAAAATGGCTTTCAGGTCAAAATTGTTATGGTGACTGGATAAAAACTAAATGTTCAGCCCAAAATTGGATCAAGCTGCAAAGCTTTACCGAGTTAATAAATTCTTGCTGATTACTTTTTTAAAGCATTATTTTTTATTGCTGAGTCTTTCCATCCTTCCTTATTCATTAGGAACAGATAACATATCACTTTTCTCCAAAGTACAACTCATCTTCGAGGTATTTCTCCCATTTGAAAGGATTAAAAATCTGCTTACATGGGGCAGTAAAAGCACAGAAAATTACATTTGTCAGAACAGCTGAGAATGGGTCATAATTATGTCTTGGCATCCACCTAACAGGTCACTGATGGAAGCCATACCACTAGGAACATGCAAATACTGAAAGGTTAAGCAATGTCCTTCAGATCTGTTTATCTGACTTATGGCACAGTTAGACAAACATTGATAGGACAAGCGGTCACAGAACAGAAGTCAAATGAGGCTCTTCACAGTGATTTTTCACCCAGGATGATGTTTTTCAAGCTCTGTCAATTTGCAGAACCATAAAAAATATTCCAGTTGAACTACTGTCCCCATACAGTGAATTTAATCCCACTGACAACAGCCTCACTTAATAATTTTTTGCACATCCCTTTGAACTCTCCCATGGACCCACATGGCTGCGGTCTACAGCTTAAAACTACTGGCCAAGTAGATGTGCATGTCAACAGCCCTCTGGTCTTCTGAAGGTGTCTGGTGTGCTGGGAGTCAACCATCAGGGCATCTCAGTGTTTACCCAGAGCTCAATCCAGTTTCTGTCCTAGGATTAAAGACCAGCAAGCAGGTGAGCAAATCAATTTTCCTCTAGAACTTTCAGAACTTCCTTGCTAGTGGAAAACCACTTAAACCTGCCAGAAAGGTCCCTCTCACCTCTGCCAGAAGCCAGACAAGTCTAAACTGGCTGGAGAAATTGAAACATATCCCTTTATTACAATCCCTGAAACAGCAGACTAACTTAATTTTTTTGACCCATCAAGAAACCACAAGTGATTGGGGAGTTATTCAGCTTTTATCAAGTGTTGAAAGCATTCACTCATTTACAAGGGCAGTGAATTTACAGTGCTCAAAGTAGTAGGGTCATTGCCTACAAGAAGACTTGGTCCAAAAAGTGTGACTGGATTTTCCTGGGTCTGTATGGGGTTGGCCAAGATGACACTTTCTTCCCTATCACAACTCCAAGGGGGAATCGATTCAAACAAACAAATAATCACTCTTGTCAGTAACTGTGTGGGGGTCTGGAGGCTGCTCCTCCTTTGCCAGAGGAGCCGATCCCTCTCAGCTGATGCTTCCTCTCCCTTCTCCCTCTTTCTCTCTCTCCGTGGGTTGATGTTTCCATGGAAACTTGTTCTTTAGTGCCGCTGAAATTACATTGCATTTAAAGCATTAACCCTTCCTTGGGCTGAGGAAGGTCTCGGAACAATTAGGGTTCTTTTTTTAGTTTTTGTTGTTCCCCCTCCCTTTTAAACTTCCTTGTGATGTTTTTTCCTCACAGCATTAGGAAAACCTCATTCTTCCTAAGACCTTCCAACAAGCATTATTTGACAAGAGGAACAGGATGCATCACCAGTGGGGTAATGTCTAATTTAAGATTTCTGTTTTCTTTTTTTTTTTTTTTTTTTTTTTTTTTTTTTTTTTTTTTTTTTTTTTTTTTTCTGCATGAAACCATTAACACATTTGTCTCCATGCTTCATGCAAATAGAGAAAATGCTGCAGTAGCAAAGAAAGTGAAGAGTGAGATAGAAGGAGAAGCAAGCAAGCCACAAGCTGGCACATGTGGAGAACACAGCTTCAGTTAATATCAGAGCTGAAACCCTTGTAGCACCACACTGAGCAGCAGCTTCTTCATTGCAAAGTGCCATAATCACAGACCTCACCACTCCTCCTCAAGCCTGCCTCCTCTTCCTCTTCACAATCACGTCTGTAATTAGCCACCCTTGTCTTCACTTGCAGTTAGCACTCCAAACAGTACTCTAACACTTGCTGCAATCAGTACTCACCACCAGGTCCCTTCCCTATGCCACTGCTTCTCCACCCAAACTGCCATCTTTGCCGTCCTTCCCACTGGCTCTCCTATTGCCACCTTCATCAGCACTTCCAATGCAGCCACTGCTGGGGCACCACTGCCTCCACTGCAGCCAGCTCGACCACATGACCTCTGGCACTTTCTGTGGTCCTTCTGTGGGCCAAAAACATTCTGAAAGCCAACATGCCCCCGTTCATGTTCTCCCTGGACCCCAGGCCCCAAGTCAAAAATTGTTCTGCAAATCCTCAGGCCCTAGCCTTTGCTTATCCCCTCCCTGTCACAGCCATAACCCCTCTGTGCTCTTCTTCCATTGACATCATCCCTTTTTTCAAAAACTGGGAAGATATGAAAGGGAAAGAAATACCAAGGCTCTCCTTTCAGTCTTTTGCCTGGGTTCCTACACTCAGGCACACCTCCTTCCTGCCCCGAAGTCCCATGACTTGACAGCTTGCAAACCCCTTTCATTAACTCTGACTGCATAGCTACAGGGGCCATATTCCCTTGCACCATCTATTTTGGGTTTCCCAACACACACTGAAAGCTTTGAGCATCTCACCGTTCTCAGCTCTTGCCCCAAAAGTCAGAGTGTGAAGTCTCCTGCTTTGAGCTGGGTGCATATGTAGTGCCGTGAGGATGGATCAGTGTGGGAGGAAGATGCTATTCTGAAATGAATGATAAATATGTATAATAAACTCAGCCTAAATCTTTTCTGCTTGTCTCTAGTGGGTTCCCAATATGGGAGGTAGAAATATCATGGGTACATTTTGAACACGGCTGGGAACAGAGCCAAAGTCCTACTCAGAGTTCACACATTTACATCATTTATATCACATCCGACTTGTGCCTTGTATTATTAACTTTGTAGAGTGTTTTGTGATGTAGTTTGTAGTCCAGGCTCTGTTAAATAAAGTTATATGCCCTCTCTCTCCTTTTGGTGAAAGAGAGTGAAGCCTGTGGCTATGCAAGGTCTTGCTGAACACAAAGAGGGTGACTGTGTCTGCTGATAGGGTCGGTGCACTTCTACATTCACACACAGTGCTCGGGAAAACCATCTGGGATTGATTCCTGCGTCCTGGAAGGTGCAAAAAGACATGAAGTATTTGCCTTCTGGTCCACAGATTCCTAGACCCAATAGGTAGTAACCGAATATTTTTTTCTCTGCTGCTGGATGTTCAGGTGCCTCTGTGAAACATACAGATGGGGTCCACCCCATCTGATAGTTGCTCAACGTGGCATTGCAACTCAGGCTTCTTCCCAAGCAGTGTCAGAAAAGTGGTGGAAGACAGAAGGAGACAAACAACCCAAGGCATGGGACTGAAGAAAATACTTTTGTTTAGAACTAAGTAAAGGTGTATCGACAAGAAAAGAGGTAGAACACTGCTGACAGATGAGGCTTTTTGCTTTCTGCAGGACAGTCTGTGGCAGTCACCTTCCAGGAATTCATGTAAAAGAAGAGCTACAATGTCCCAGCACTCTGACTTTATGGTTTTGTATATCAATAATTTTCCCAGCAGCCTGAGAAGTCTCCAGGTTATACTCCATCTCCTACTCAACATGCCCAATTTAGACTCTGTGACTATTACGGCATCGGAGGCCAGGCAAGCAGCAAGTGACTCAGATGCTTGGTACACAGAGACAATGGGGAGAGGTTACCACAATGCGTAGGTCAGGCTGCCTGAATGTAGTTGTCTACATAAAAAAGAAATAAAACATGCATCTGCAATGTTTCCTGAACAAGAAAAGAGAGAGACAGTCAACTTCAGCCCATGTGGCTGCATCTCCAGTGAAGTAAATGTGCCATTTTACTCTAGAGCTGCATTTAATCTTGAATTACTCCCCTGCTTCGTCTGGGAAAAGGTCACTTTAAAGAACCCTCAGGCACGATGCTAACATCGTGTCCAATAAAAGACTCTCAAGAGGTCTGAAATAAGTGCAAGGTCCAAATTTGTGATATATTGTCTGAATCCTTTCCCTTCTCCCTCCTGAACAGTCAGAGTGGGAAATCTCCCAAGAGTATTTTCAGGAGACTTCCAGGGCTCCTTGGACCTAGATATACCTTTTTCAACACACATTTGAGGATTCCAGGCCACAGCACCCACTGCAGGAGAGCTGAACACAGCACAGATTGAAAGAGCAAGTGTGCTGGGAGTGAGACCAGAACATTTCTGTGGAGTGTACAGCAGAGAGTCAATTCCCACATCTATTATCACACCACAGCTGCCCCCAGTACAACCAGCTCTGCTACTCAGGGCAGCAAAGCTATTAGAGTACTCCAGTGCTCTTCAGAGATACCTAGGCAAGTTTCTTTAATCTGAGCAGAAACTCGACTGATTTCACCTTTAATTGGTCCTTAAGTTAACAAACTAAAATGCAACCCACAAATCTCACACACAAGACCCGATAGAGTGTGGACATACCCTGGAAGCTTGGGAATTAGCATGAGCACCAGGTGGAATAATGTGGGCTCTAGTTCTGGTCTCACTCAGTAGCTTCGTCTGCATCATTTCCACAGCTCTTGCTGTGCACATATTGTAACAGCGTATGAGTTATCTGCACCCTTTTCTGTTGGCAGCAGTCACAATGATCACTTCAGAAAAAGCAGCCTCCAGAGGAGGCACCTTTCAGAAATCTCTCACTCCTTTTTCTCCAACTTGTCTTGAGCACTTAACTCTGTTGGCAGCAGTCACAATGATCACTTCAGAAAAAGCAGCCTCCAGAGGAGGCACCTTTCAGAAATCTCTCACTCCTCCTTTTTCTCCAACTTGTCTTGAGCACTTAACTGTCACTGATTCAGACTCCAGACTCCAAACAACACAGTCCCTTCAAAAAACTGCTCATAACCTCCAGTGTCACATAAGCACTTCTCAAAGCCATAACCCTGCCAGAGTGCCCATCAGCTAGAGCTCCCCGCTGCAGCTCCCAACCACCCTTCCCCCATGAGGACCTCTGAATCCAAGACAGAGACTCCTCTCTTGCCCAGGGACAGGTTTCAAAGAGAGACAGATGGAGCCACCCCTACCCACAACTGTAAAGCAAACTTTTAACACACACACACACACACACACACACACACACACACACACACACAAATCCCAATGGGGGAGTGGGGGGGTGGGAGTCTGAAATTCTTTGTGGATTATGACTTTTCCATGGCAACAGGCTTGAGAAACAGGAGAGCTGAGGAGGGGGATGAGGAGAGGGAGAGGGAGGGAAAGGAAGGCATAGTGTGAGGAGGGAGCGAGCAGTACTGGTACATTGCCATGGAAACCCTCCTTGCATCGGCAGCCAACTGCCAAAGTCAGTCAGGATCCCAGAAATGGGCTTGGAGGGGGGCCTGGGAGGGGCTGGGGTTTGGGAGCCATCACCTGACCAGCCCCCGAGGGTACCTCATCCCCGCAAACCCCAGCCCCGCTTCTCTCTCCCTTCCCTGCCAGTCATGACACTCCCGGTGCCCCCATCTCTGCCAGACAGAGCCAAAATTGGCCCAGCTGAAGAGTGGGAGGAAATACGGATCAGCAAATGAGACAACTGGGGCGGGCGGGAAGGAGCAAGGCAGAGAGGGATGATTTTTCTGATAGTCACTTTTCACCTTTCTGGATCGATTTGGACCATGCAGATGTATTTGTTTTCACACCCCAGATGGCTGTAGAAAGAGCATGTCACTCCTAATCACTGAAATTGAGATGGAAATCGGTAACTGCAAAATCAGCTACTGAGACACAAAGAAGGGCTGTGCCTGACTAAAAGTTGCCAGGTCCACGTTCACATAAGGCCACATCCCTTTCACATGTATCTATCCCACTCAGTATAGCAAATGTCCCAACCTATCTCTAAGACATGACAGATGCCACCACGTTGCAGCCAAGTGAAAAATTAGTGGAGATTCTGCTAATGGAAATGAAGCATACTGTGAAAATGAGTTAATATCGCCTTCTAACCCTCTTCTGTAACCCTCAGAGGCCAAGCAGCTTGGTAAAATGAACGATCAGCCTTTCATACCCCTTTGCATGCTGTATTTCATTAGAAGCCTTTTGCTGCCATAAGAAGTGGTCAAAGACAGATTTTGGAGACAGAACTTAAAAAGGTCTGGCAACTTCTGTGAACCCTTGCTAGTATTTATAATTGTACCCCTAGGATGGTAAGGGATGGATGAGTCGTTTCAGGCTGCAGACGGCAGGAAGGAATTGACTCCTACTCCAACCACACAACTGGCTAAGCAAATCGTGGAGGAAGATTCCCTTCTCCTGAAGCATCTGTTATCACCCATCTGATTGCACAATGAATCAGTAGTATGAGGACAGGCTGCTGTGAGGGTGGGGGAAGCAGGAGAAAAAGACTGCAAATCAGTTATGAAGCAAGGAGATGCCAGTTCCCGTTTTGTCCCAGGAAAGGACATGGACCAAACAGAAAGGGCTTGGTTTGTATGCTTTCAACCTATCTCTTTGGATTAGTGTTGTTAGTATAGCACCAGTGAAGTATCTTAACTTTTAATGCAACAGTAGCTTGGTTTTCCCACATATCTTTCAGAGCAGGAGATCACAAAGTGCTCTGCACTCTGACCATTCATCTCTAAATCATCTGCACTGATAAAATAAAGCAGCCCGCACCGACAGTGCTACAGCAGAAGTAAAATCCTTACCCCCATGCTTTAGAGCCCAACCACAGCTCTGATGAACCACAAAGTGATTCATCTGCACTGCTCTGCTTATTACTGAGATTACTGAGATTAGAGCCCAAGCCTAGGCTACCAGGACACTTCTAAGATATTCTCACCACTAGTCATGTTATCTTGGACAAAGGGAATGAACATGTATGGTCGTAGAATTTTTGCCAACTTTCCTGAGGAGGGAAGAGCAGCTAACGGACTCTTCTGAGCAACATAACTTCCTAGGAGCCTGATAGAAAGCTATCACAATGATGCCTTCATGAGCTCAGCATCAGGGTCAAAATTGCCGCTGTTGGCCCAGACTCCTGCCTGGACTGTTGGTGGGACCTGAAACTGCATTTTGAAGGAAGAAAAAGGAAATTATAATAATGACCTGTTAAGGACTTCAGTAGTAAACTGGCTAATGTGGAAAAGAGTGAGCACAGTATTATTTTTTTCACATGGACTTTGCTTGGACAGCAACCAATAAATCAAGTCCAACTCAGTGCTGATTTCCAGATCTGTACTGAGAAGATCCTGGTAAGCCTGTTCAGCTGGCACCAGCTTCAAACAGATGAGCTCCCAAGTGATGTTTCTATTCAGGCTGGGCCCATTTAAAAGCTCAAAATAAGGTGATGAGTGTCAATCTGTAGGCCAATATGAGGGATGATATTGGGCAAGGTAGTAGGCCCAGATGAGTTCAAGTTTGGGTCATAGCTAACTAAGAGATGTGGTCTGATTCAGTGCCTGGACAAGGTACCACGTTCCATGGGCAGGTGAAAGCTGTGAAAGCTCCCTCTCTGCCCTAATTCAGACACTAGTTGAGAAAACACTGTGATCCCTACCCAAAGAACACAAAACCCCTTCTCCAGCAAAGCTGCATCCTCGACTTCATCAAAGGTGAGGGCAATATCCAAAGGACTCTGCTCTCCTGAGAGGAGAGTTCTCAGCCCAGAGCCTTTCACTGTGCATACAATAATTAACCACGCACCAATAAAAGGAGTCAGCCCCAGATACTGTTTTCCTAACCTCACCGTTGTAATTACTCTTTAGCAGTACTCTGCAACACAGGATGCACAAGTCAAAAAGGCAAAGACAGCTTTCCTGTGGTTCAAAGTCTGGTTTCAGAGACCTTTTACTTTTGAGCTCAGACAGCCCAGCCCCAGTTATTTACTGGTCAGAGACAGTATCAAACAGGAGCCTGCTCCTGGAAGCTGGACTTCTATGGGCTACCTTGAGCCTGGCACTGAACTTTTCCTATCCCTGTATCCCCTGCACCTGCATCTGCCTTCACAGAAATGGCTAGGCTGTTAAATATAGATTTGTATCACTTACAAAAGCTTTGCTGGCCCATCTGTGAAATTGCTCTCTGTCTCTTGAAGGCGTGTGCAAGAAATGTTCTCTTCCCCCTCTCCTCATCCTCCATTGACGGATCGGGTCTGTCAGCTTGTCAGCTCTCATTGGGCACTGTTTGACATCAGTCCACATCGGGGCAGTGAAAATCTGTTTGCAGTCAGCTCTTCCAATAGCTCCTGTGGAAGAGGGGAGGCTGACCCACTCCAAAATACGCTGCCTCAGCTGGCTACAAAACAGCCATGGATGATAGCGGTGTTAGAAAACAGCCTGAGCCAGTATAGCAATGCTACATGTTTCTTTAGGGTCTGCTGGGTAGGAAGGACAGGGCAGGCTGAGAGCTGGGATAGGGACCTCATGGCTCCTGGATCTCATGTACAGGCACCAAGACCAACAGCTGGTGACTGAAGAGGAAGTTTGCATGATGGAGGTTGTGCAGGGACGTAGCTCGGTGGTGTGGGTCCTGGAATAATGTTCTGGGCACCCCTGGCCTCTCAGGTTGCAAATGTCATCTGTCAATCCTAGTCTCAGTCCTTCCACAGCAGTTCTGATGGGGTAGCTGAGAAGAGACATGAGAGGCTAGCTAGGCCTGCAGTGCCTCCAGAGGGTCAATTGCCACGGTACATCAAGTAGCCAGTCATTCAAAATAGGGATTCTTGACCCTGCTTTCTTAATGTCTAAAAAAATTACACCGTTTGATATCCCTGAAAATCCTTCTCAGAGTCTCTATAGAAAGCCAGAATCAAGGCTATTGTGGCTATCACAGTGTCTTGGAAAGAAAATATTAAATTATTAGGAACACTGAAGTTGCCATCATGACCCGCTCCTCTCCAACTAATTTTATTCTGACATGAAAAAAAACATGCAAGAATAGCTGGATTTCTAGGAAGGAACAGAGGTGCTATGATGGGAAGTTCAGAGACTAAGAAGGCCAAATGCAGCCTGCAAAGAGTCTCAAAGGGAATAGATTTTACAGGGAAAG
>NW_010430933.1:113057-127919 GCF_000710305.1 Buceros rhinoceros silvestris
GAACTATGCTGAAAAATTTGTGCGTAGGTCCAGTTTCAGCCTTGCAGTTCCACTTCCAGTGGCAAGCCCTCATTTTGCAAACACTCACGCAGAAAACGTAAAGACTTTGACCCCATTTGGCATTACAGCCCTTGATTGGCAAAACACTTCTACAAATGAGCTCTTCAAATTGTAATTTTGTGCTCTCCTGCAAAGAAGATTTGTTTAGGCCATGAAAGGAAAAACGCTTGACTGGATTTCTGTGCCTGGACAACAAGATTCCAGATACTGTCCACTCACACCATGCCATCCGCTGTGAGACAAGCAAATAAAAACACACCTCAGGACAAAAATACTGCTACAGCACACAAGATTTTTAGAGTTCCAGAGAAATTCAGGTTAGAGGGGACCTCTGGAGATGACCTGGTACAGGCCTCCACTCAAAGAAGGGCCACTTTAGGTCATATTTTCACATCCATTACCAAATAACCAAACATCAAACTACAACCATTAACTCACTTGTCACAGTCACCCCTTCTTACACAGCTGCACAACACACACACAGAGTTTTTTTAGCCTGACATTCAAACAAGCGCGAAGAGAAGCAATAGGTCTTTCCAGTTACTCTAACAAACACATTATACATTTGCTGTATCTTAACCCCTGGAAATACTCTTTGTTCTTGGAATGTTGAAGAAGGTATGGGATGGTCAAATAAGGAATTCTGAATAAATTACTACTGAGATGGAAGAAATATAAGCATATTTGCTCAAAGATAAAGGTGGAGGCAGCTGACGGACTGAGAAATACATGTGAAAGAAACAATGTCTTGAAAGCACCCTGTAAAGCCATCACCATGGGGTGGGCGGGGAAATAGGTGAGAGAAAGGATGTAACTCTTGGTGCATGCTCTGCTCAGTGCCACTTGCCAGGGAGACATTTTCCCATTTCACAGTCCTGGGCTAGGCAAGGCAGAGGTGTATCCTTGCCAATTCCCTTTAGTAACAGTGCCCTCTTACCCATGAATTTTTCTGAGGTTCTTCTAGAGTCATCAGTATGGCAGCTGACTACCTGAAGGAATTTACTATAAACCTCAAATGTGGCAAGTTTGATTTTACTCCTTACTCCCAGTCATTGATGATGATGTTGAATTAAAAAGGAGCTGGGGTGGAGTGGGAGAGGGCTGTGAGTCCCCATGCACAGTGCAGGGTACCCCAGCTCTGACTGGCTCTTCAGGAATGTGCATCATGCCTGAAGAGCCAGCTTTCTATTTCAGACAAGAGCTTCAGGCAACAGTAAGCCCTGCAGTGAAGAGCTCAGCACTCAGTTGGGACTAAAAACAGAGCACTTGTTATTAAGGAGGCTGATGTAAAGCCCAGAGCAGGAGGGTGGGGGGGAGGGGGGGATGATGCACGAAGGGAGGACATGTGATATTCATTCAGTAAAAGAAAACCAACAGCTAAAGAATATGCAAGGTTAATATCAGCTGCTTTTCCTGCCCTAGAGCCTCTTGGCGCTTGGGAGGCAAAATGCTGGGGTGTTTTCTTCCAACACACACAAGACACACCACATATCCCATCAGTCTCAGCCTCTCACAGTTGAAAAGAAGAGCGGATATCCAAGCTGTAGACTAAAGAGAAGAGCTCTACAGGGAGGAGTACTTAATTCAGAGCAGGACTGGTCCTAGCCCAGAAATCATCACCCCCTTCAGCTTCAGGGCTGGGAGCAGCTTTCCTGTTGCCAGCCATTTTCAGCCCCCAAGCAAACAGCCATTGCAAACTGGAGAGAAGCCACAGGCCCTGTGGAAAGCACATGCAGGATGGAAACACCTACATCCTCCCCGTATCTCTCTTCGTTACTCCCCCTGTAAACTTCTGGCTTTCCCACTCCTTCAAGTGCTAGAGGCTCTCCCACTACAATAACCTCTGTGATTCAGGAGACTGAAGGTGGCACAGTCTCTGTCTCCCATGGTCCAACACAGCAACCTCACCCACAGCAAGGGCCAAAAGGAGAACCCTCTCCCGGTCAGGCTGCTAATCCGCAGCCTCCATTCCGTGTAGCTCTGGGTCTGGTCACTGCCAGTCCTTTGGCTCCACCATGCATGCTCAGAGCCATCCCCAGTGCATTCAGCCTGGTTTATACCCGGATTTCCAGATGCTTCTCGTCATAAATTGGTCTTGAAATTCTTTTCCCTCTACCCAAGGCACAGTGCAGCCTGTTTGCACAGTGGTACATGGCCCAGAATCCAGGATCACTGCTAACCACATTTGAAAGGGAGAATCAATGGGAGAAACAAGAATGTCCATTTTAGCTTCAAGTGACAGCCAAGGAAAGCTAACGAAGACAAAGCAGCAAGGGTGGCAAAATAAGACAGATGGACAGGCAATGAAGATGGCACAAAATTTATATTTTCTACTACCCAGATGTAAATGGATTTGTTGCCCTGTAGCAATTTATAATACCTGGAAACTGGTCCACAAAGCCCTGGAGGGAATTAGGATGCTGTAGTGTCCCAGAGAGCTGAATAGGTGGATTCAATGCTGAGCTATTGCTCACTGGGAATGCTTCTAGATTCACAGTCCAATCAAAATAATGGTCTCAGTATTTTCTTCACACCATGACCAGAAAGGCACAAGAAATCTGCTCTGCCGACCACCTTCCCCCCTGCTCCCCCAACCTGAATCACCCACCTGCATAACGAACTAATAATTCAGTCATGCATGTTCACCACACTCTCACTGCAGCCCACATGCTCACCCACCTGCTGCCAGAATAGGCACCCCCACCATTGCCAGAGTCGGTCAGGCATGTTTCTTCTCCCACTCCTGCATTCCCACTCAGCTCCATCCACAACCTGACTCTGTCTGCCTTTAACAATTATCTCCAGCTCTGGGAAGGAGCACTGCAGATTTGCATCCCAGCCTTCCCTCTAACTGCTCATTCGTTGCATCACAAAATATGCCCTGAGCTGGAATGAAATTTCGCCCCTTGCATATCTTTACTTATTTACATTTGCTGCCCATGCTGGTTGCCTAAGGGATGGGAAGGAGGCAAGAGGGTATTAACAAGCTCTTTAACATGATACCACTTAGAAATAAATAGCTGCTGCTACTGCATCGCTGTCTTTCACTTGAGTGAAAATCAGGCAATGGGCCCACTCCAGTCCTGGCTATTTTTCTATACTCCCATGGTGCTATATGGCACACCAGAAATTCGGGCTCAGTTGCTGGCCCATTATTTTTAAAAGCTAGTGCTCCCGCCTAGGATGAAGTTTTACAAGGTGTGAGATGGAAAGTGGCTTCAGACACTCCTCAGAGCTCAAGAGAAGGAGGTGCTCTTGTGGAGAGTCTTTTACAATTCACATCTGTTCTTCCACATCATTATTCACAGGCCTTTGGATTTACATGCCCTCTGCTCTCTTCATTGCCTTCCTCAAGTCAGTCACCAAGACCTTCCTGTCCTCTCCAAAGAGCCCACTAGTTTAAATCAGTAGTTAAAGAACAGAGACCTCAAGTCCTAAATGCTTGACTGTTCAGGTAAGTATGTTAACCAAGGTCTCCCTGGGAAGGTGCCCTAAATTTGAAGTTGTCATAGGTACTGTTGAGGAAGAATTTCTCTAAATCCCTTCTTCTGAAGTAATTTTGTAACATAGAAAATACTTACATCTTTTTTGAAGCCTGAGTGTGTGGTATCCAAGCAGAGTACGCTCACAGTGGGGTATAGTGCCAGCCCCAGCCTGGCTAAGGATAGATCTAACTGTACTGATAACGAAATATGTGTGCCACCCCTACAGCAGTTGCTCCTTAGATCACAGAAGTACCAAGTAGGATTTCTTCCCTAATGCAAGCATTTGGTGTGCATAAATAATACCGGTCAGTGGGACCAAATCAATCTTTTCTCCCCCAAGTTCTTCCATCCTTCTCCACGGGTATGTAACCCAGGCTACTCAGGAATGTAAGCAACAAAAAACAAACTGCTCCAACTTTTTTTTTCTGTGGATGCTGGTTCATGACTGTCATGCTGAGGAACCAAAATACCATCTCTCTTATGCCAGCTCACTGAGTTCCCTTCTCCACTGCTAAAGTAGAGCCAGATTTTAACTCAGTTCTGCAAGTAAACCACCATGACTCCACTTGGTTTTACTCTGATGTCCACTTCTTCTGTGGCAGTCAGTCTTCCTCATTTTGGACACACTGGTATTACAGATCTATACCATGATAACTAAGGGTAGAGCCTGATTCTGTAACCACCAAGACAGTTTGCTGTAAAAGTGCACAGGGGCAAATAGATTCTCTACCCCCGAAGGATTCCACCTGAGACAGTAACTGTGCTTCCACGCTATCTGATTGCTATAGTTACATGTTCATACCACTCCATTACACATATCTTAATTAATCTGCTGATTATTCCTGTACTCTCCCAGATTAGGATACCCCGTCTTAGAAAATATTAGCTTATTAACCCCAGTCACTCCTTCTAAAGTAGTCCCAGAACAGAACATTGCCTACTTACTAAATACCAAGGTATTCATAATGTTCTGATTTACCAAGAGGCATTGCAAAATCTCTCAGAAGAATTTGAGTGGAAGAATAACACACGGGCTCTTTTAGAAGCATCATTAAAACCAGACAAACCTTTCAATCCATTTAGCAAAGTGCCTGAAGGTTGCCTTTTCAGAGAGGGGAAAAAGAAGTAAATACAGAACGCTGAAATTGAATACATGCAGTGCCACAGGCACCAGCCCTCTTGCACATCATTTGAGATGCTGATGTTTTTTCCTGTTTCCTCGTCTTCTTCAGTCTATACTCAGTACATTTCAGGCTCGTTTAAGGTGGCATCATAATAGCCCTGGAGATTTTTAGTTATCTACGAGAAAGGTACAAAGTTGGCAGCAGCCAGGGAAGTTCCCTCCACAGTCTGCTGAATGCCAACCAGGAAAGATCACTTACCTGCCAGGAGAAGGTAGTTTATAACTCAGCCCCACTCAAGCCCCTGCCCCTTCTGCTGCAGATAACTCATGAGAACTATCTGAGAAGGAGACTGGCTCAGGAGAGAGATAATATCAGCTCTGAACTGCACTGAGATACCTTGTTCATCTCACAAGTACTACCACATTCCACGAGTGGGCACGAATATTTAGTCAACACCAGTGGTGAACAGAGAATGCCTACCCTAGAGTCCACAGAAGTCATGTTTTACACTGGTCTTTCTCCAACGAGCAGCCAAGGGAGGATGCATTAAGTGTCAGAAGACACTTCGCTGTTGAAACAAATTGACAAATTTCTTTCAGCATCCTGACCCAAAACTTCCAGTCTGCCATGCTCTGTAGCACATAGGCAGAGTTCTCAGCTGGAGTCTGTAACCTCACCGTGTCACCGGACTGCTAGAAACTTTGTATGAAAAGTGGGGGGAAACAGTAACTCTGGCATTGTTTTCTTCCCATCAAGTCTTCCCATGCTTGGGGACGATTCATAAGCTGCATGGGTTAACGCACTTTGGTGAAGGCAGGGCTGCAAAATACAGCCCCGTAGCTGAACAGCCATAGTTGAAGCAAGGAGGGAGGGAGAGAAGGAGGAGAAAGAGAAAGACAGCCTGTGGAGGATTGGATTTTTTCCATTCTTTTGCTTGTTTGTTCTAACTGCTTGGCTGGTTGGTTTTAGTTCCACACTGGGGACTGGCACTGATTTTCTTTCATTGTGTGACATGCATTTTTAAATGAGTATTTAAAAGTGCTGAAAGCCTGGGGTAGGCACTTTCTTAAAAAATTCAAACTGAAATAAAATAAATCATTTCTCTGCTTGCTGACTGAGCCCCAGGTTTAAGCCCCTACAAGGACATGTTAAGCCAGTGAGCAGACCTGCCTTGACCTCCTAAAAATGCTCCAGAAAGCCCACAGACTGAGGGGAGATCTGCATTGCTGGGGCTGCTACCCCTGTTTCTTCAGGCTGCTCTCTGCTTCCTACAGTAAAGCCTTCCTTATGGATTCCTCTAGTTACACCAAATTTTATCTTTCAGACTGACATTTTCCATATCAGATGCTTATGAAGGTTTGATACTTGAGGAAAATGCAAGCAAAAGTGGTCTGTTGATTTCCAAAAACAGGTGGCTAGAGTGAAGAAGCTATTTTACCAATGTTAAGGGAAAAAAAAAATAGTGACCTTTTTAAAAAGCTCCAGCAAGTTCTCTGCTTTCGAGGGACTTGAATTTTGATAAGGGAGGAAAGAAAAGGTTTCTTTTGTGTCACATGCTGATTTTTGACATACTTGTGAAAACCAAGAGAGGTCATAAGCTTTTGCAAAAACTGCAATTTACACTTGTTCAGCAGAGACCTAACAGAGCTTCTAGAAAAAAAAACAAAAAACCAAAAGAAAACCAGCTTTCTAAAAGGCTCTCCCCACTGGGCCTGTAGTCTAAGAGAGTTTCATTTCACATGACCTCAAGGAAAGTCTACATCTGGGCTGGGGAACCAAGAGAAGGAGGACTGCACCTCTTGGGTTTGCATCTGCCCTATCCCGCATGCTCCCTGCACAGAGGGATTGCTGAAAAAGGAGGCTGGTTAATTTCAATGCAGTAGGAAAGAGACAGAAAGGCGATCAGAATATACTGACTTGGGACACTGGGAGAAGTGTGGGCTTGAAATGCTACAGGGGAGAAGAAAACTGGGAGGTGTGACACCTGGTCAGTTTGAACAAAGAAACTGAGACTTGTTGAGGCCTCCTTGAGAGGAGGGAAAGACAGATGGGACAAGGAGCCAGAATGTGAGATAAAGAGGAAATGGACAAAAACAAGAGGCACAGAATCCAGAAGTGGAAGCTGGATTTTTCTAGATCCAGGATCTGGAGCTTAGATGAGACATCTGTGAGCAGATCCTAGCTTTGCTAGGTAAGAAATGGGCTGGGACAGTGAGCCAGAGAGCAGAAGAGACTAAGCAATCTGGAGGAGACAAGACAAAAGAGGTCAGCAGTGGAAAGAAAAGCTAAACTAATCCACAAATGCTAAACCATGCACTTTGGCAAAATCTGGGCTCATTCATTATACAAAGTCGAGCACAGCAAAACGGGGAAAAGTCAGCATTACAGTTGTTCGAGCAACATGAATGCAACCCATTTTGCATAAACACTACAAATCAGTCCTGAATAACATAATCAATGATAAATTTTCTTGAACCAGGAATCAAACTTAGATGTTTGGAAAGCGGGCAGTAATCAAGGGAGAGGAAGAGGATGGCTGGGATAAACAAGACAATCATATGGCTAAGTCAAGGGAAAGCTGAACTTCAAGGCTCGATTTGTTCCTACCTCTGCACAATGGTCATGGTGATACCTGTAGAATAGAATAGAAAATAGAAAATAGAATAGAATAGAATAGAATAGAATAGAATAGAATAGAATAGAATAGAATTTAGGTTGGAAGGAACCTAAAATCATCATCTAATCCAACTGCCTGACCAAAAGCTGAAGCATATTATTAAGGGCATCGTCCAAAACCCTTTTAAACATTGACAGGCCTGGGACATCGACCAGCCCCCTAGGAAGCCTGTTGCAGTGTTTGATCACCATCTCAGTAAAGAAATGCTTCCTAATGTCAAGTCTAAAACTCCCCTGGCACAGCTTTGAACTATTCCCAGAGTCCTCTCACTGGATACCAGGGAGAAGAGATCGGTAAAATCTCTTAAACCAGATTTTTCATAAGCAGACATATATCAGTGTGCCTCATTTTCCGGATGCCTGAAAAAAGCTGGACAAACATTCTGGCTCGCACAGCTTTGAACTATTCCCAGAGTCCTCTCACTGGATACCAGGGAGAAGAGATCGGTAAAATCTCTTAAACCAGATTTTTCATAAGCAGACATATATCAGTGTGCCTCATTTTCCGGATGCCTGAAAAAAGCTGGACAAACATTCTGGCTCCTTTTTTGGCCTGGTGGCAATTTCAAACAAAAACAAGTACCGTATTGAGAGTCCAAATTTGGCAAATCAGTAAGTATAAAGTTCTGGCTTTGTGAAACAAAATGTTCAGCCTGCCCTCTTTTAAATCTGAACATGTTTAAACATATTTTTTCAAATAAAAGGAAGATACATATTGAAATTACAAACTAATTTGAAAAAGAAATTAAATGTTTAATCTAAAATATATTGAAATAAATAATTCAAATTAAAATTAAAAAAGGGAAACAGTTTGGACTGTTTTGTTTTTCTCCTGGGTTCAAGATAATTCCTGCAAGACAAATGATTAAACAGAGTACAAACAGCCCATACAACCTGCATGTCACCAAATCTCCATTTTTAAACTAATTCCAAAAAAATCAGTGAAAAATGGTGCTCAATACTCGTCAAGATTTGGCAGGGGACAATTCTAGGAATTGCTGAGTTGAAGTCATAGAGAAATTTGCTTTGAACACAGAAAGCATTCTGTGATGATCAGTACCTTGAATAATGAGATTCTGGTGTCTCAGATGGGCCATGGAAAATTAATAGACATTTTTGACCTTAATCATAATGCACCTCGGTTCTCTGCCTATACAGTGGATTTACATAAAGTAGCTTGTGTCCTCTCATCTCACAGGAATAGTGTGAAAATATGTGAACTTCGTGATGTACTGAGATACTGCTCTAATGTGTGCCACAAACAGCACCTTGAGACAAAGAATCTTCTCAGCAGCCTGTGAGAGCAGGCACAACACAAAGCTTAAGGCTACACATTAAACAAGGTGAAGAAAAAAAAATACTGAATCACCGCTCAGTCAGGAAATGTCACCCATCCTGCGTACCGAAGCAGGCAGGCGTCCTGTCTTGAAAGACAGTGTGCAGTCTTGAACCCACTGCTCTTTAATGTGTAGACACAAGAGTGCCAAATTAAGATTGCAGTCTTAATTCTGGCATTATCTTCCGTTTGAAGTGCTTGCCTTTGCAACCTAAATAATATTCATCTGACACAGTTGTGTGTACGCAATATATGAAAGCCTCTTGGCTCGAGGGCCTTGGACTTCACAGAACATTGCAGCAGTCCCCCTGAGTTTTCCTTCCTGGTTGTTTTGCTTCCAGCTCATACTGGTTTTGCGGCACTGTATTACAGCCTGTCTTTCTCTGCCTCCCTCCTTTACCACATGCCCTTCCTCAAACCTGCTTTCTCACCTCCAGCCACCCACCCAGCCAGCTCCCCTGTGCTGACTTTTATTGGTGCATTGTTAATTATTTGCTTGGACAATCATGATCGTAGGACTCCAAGCACAGACAGAGGTCTCGCTACATTAGATATAAAGCAGTAAATACAATAGAGGTTTCCTAATTTGAGGGCAGGATTGCAATAGTGTTGGCTTCCTGCATCCTTCCCGGATCTGGTCCATGCTGCAGAGGGGCCTGCCTCCAGCACTTGCTCCTTTGCACCTTCCACCCCATAACGGTACTGGTGGGAGGCAGAAAGAAAATCCTTGACTCATCACACCCGTCTTTAATGGCAGTTCTCATGCTCCTTCTAGACCCAGATTCCCTAACATTTTTTTTTCCCTACTAATATGTTTCAGAAGATGAAAATATCAAAAGAGCAAAAAAGACCAGCCCAGTCCAAAGGGTAAATAATCCTCTTCTCCCTGGCATCATGACACTAGTCAATGCAAGATTCCTCCTTCACTGACGTCCCTTGTCCCATCCTGTTGTAAATAACTGTCCTGCTCCTTTTTCTTATTCCCTCTCTCCCTTCTTCCTTCTCTCCTGGCTCTCTCCTCTGGCTCTCCCTGGTGAACAGTGAGCCGCAAGAAGCATTCCTGGGCTAGAAATTAACATATTAATGAAGAAAGAGCCTTGAAGAAGGGTTGAGAGATGGGGAGAAAACAGAGAGACGAGGCAGGCAGAACAAAGTAACAAAGGGAAGATAAAATGAAGAAGGGACACAGAGCCAAAGCACAAAGGGAGAAAAAAATCGCCTTTCTCAGGAACTTGCGCTACTTCAAACAATTCCATTGGAAGAAAAGATGAAGGAGAGGAAAGAAAGGGGGTGGGAAAATGGGGTGGTTCTTCTGTTTTAAACCAAGATTTAATATTTCCATAGAAAAGAGTCACCTATTGAGGGAAGGATGAGAAAGATGAAGGATGGGAGCAAGAGAAGGACAAAGAGGCACACAAAGGGGACATGACTGGTAACAAGAGCAGTGGGTTCATACCTGCCTGTTTGCAAATTGCCATCAACATGGAGGTATGGATACATCAGTGCAATCTTAGAGCTTTGCCTCCCATGCATGCAACCCTTCTATTCTCGCCTTTCACAATGCACTCATGCAAGCTTGCCTCAAAATTACGTTGAAAAAGGAGAAAACGACAATTAGCAAAGATCTGGCAAACTCACAAAACAAGAGTCCCAATCCCAACCCCTCTCAGTGCTCACTCAAGCAAAGAGTGGGAAACATATTCAGAGTGGGAATATATTCTAAATTTGCTCTTGCACACACTGGCAAGAAGCAGCCCACCACTCCCATGCCTGCTAACAAGACAAGGGGCAAAAAAGGGATTCCTGGCCTGAAGGGGAACATCAAGAAACAGCATCTTCACTCATGAAATACACAGCAGACGTAGCAAAACCAAGAGATAGAAGGACTGTACTAGGAAAACAAGCTTCTTGGCATAGGCCTACCTCAGTAAAGATGTGAGCAGTTACCACAGGGCCATTTCCATAAAACAGACCTCCCTCCGTTTGTCGCCATCTTTAACAGTCCCAGCAGCACATGCCACTGCAGAAGAATTTGTTCCATAGCTTCCTGGTACAGTTCCTCAGTACCTCACCAGAGCACTGCTATACTGAGAGCACTCTTCATCACTCTGAGTGCTGGGGGCTCCTGGTCTTCTGCAGCACCCTTCTGGAGGCATAACGATTAAGTAAATATCCAAAGGCATAACATTTGTTGTGGAGCATTTGTCTCCTTGATCAGCACCACATCTCTTTTCTTCTATAATGGTGAGGGCAGCCATCTAAGGAATGTTTCTCATTTAGCCACCTCCACATGAGACCGCTAGATGCTACCATACAGTTTTCTTTTCTGA
Source organism: Buceros rhinoceros silvestris (assembly GCF_000710305.1). NCBI lineage: Eukaryota > Metazoa > Chordata > Aves > Bucerotiformes > Bucerotidae > Buceros > Buceros rhinoceros. The sequence goes on from NW_010430933.1 coordinate 124,069, forward strand.
ATCTCAAAAAAACTTCAAGCATGAGCCTCTGACATGAATATGACAAATTTCTATGGCTGCTTTCCTTGACTTCTCAGGCAACAACAGAATGCTGTGGGAGGCGTAGGAGTCCTTACTGTCTGGCTTCAGCAGAATGGCCACAGCCAAGGTCACAGCATCCATGCAGCTCTCCAGCTTTTGGTACTGCTGCTTTGACCGGTGGCAACTGAAAATGTAAGCTACAAACCACACAGAGGGAAAAGGGTCAGTGCCATGCACAACCCTCACACTTGGGGAACCAGGTATGTGCTGAGCTCGGCAGTAGCCTGTATGGTCTTCACAGCAAATGCTGTAAAACCAAACCCGATGATGCTTTTTATTTCCCCAAGTGCTCCTCCTTCTGCACCACAACCCCACACCCCTCCACTGCCTTTCTGTCAGTGCCCTTCTCCAGAGACCTGCTTCCACACCGCTGACTGATGGCTGAGATGAAGGTTTCAGAGCTGCTGCAGCTGAGCAACAAGAGGCAAGGTACCTTCTTCAGGTTTTGTAAGGATCCAGAAGTGAGCGGCAAAAAGAAAGGCAACCACCAAGAGCGCAAACCAGCCAGATCCCAAACGGAAGATGGTGGATGCCTCTCACTTGAGCAGCTCTCCACTCCCCTGTGGCTAATCCTACCCCTAATAGTCGTTCATACATACCCTCTGTACCAGCTTATATGCTACTTCCAGTACCACCCACTGTTGGCAGTGCCATGCTCTTCTCATTTGGCTCCCTTGCTCTGCCAAACTTTCTTGTTAAGCAATTTCATGGAGCTATAATAAACTATCCCAAATCAATTTCACAGCATTGCTAAGCTTGTGCCTTCATCAATTCAAACCTGAGCTTTCCATGAAAAATTGTTTGGAGAAAAAAAATAGGAACCAGTAAATTAAGTAAACTTTTCACTGTAGCCAGTCAAACTGGAGTATTTTCCAGAACTAGCATCTTTCTGCAGCCCCCTCAGAAACTGTGACTTGACACCATCTCCAAGGTACTTGTTTCACCTGACCAGGAGTCTCACACTGGCAAAAAGCAAGACCTCCTCCTCCTCACAGCTACATTAAAACCAAAATAGATCTGCAACTAGAGCTCCCCCAGCATCTCAACTAAATGCCTGCAAGGAAAGGGAAGGAAAAGGAAACTGAGATGAGAGCAGCAGAACATGCAGAACGGTGAAAGATTGGTCCTGCTGCACCTCCTGGATCTGGGTAAGTCAAATGCTGGAAAGCCCATTATCCCACACTCCCTTCCAGAGGAGCTATTTGACACAAATACAGACTAGGTATACTGAAGAGCAGTTGCTGGATGTTCAGATTTATTCAGAGGCTGTAAGCACCTGTACTTTGCACCTCAAAGTTTTCACCGTCCCTTAGTGATGCTGGGGAGCATTTCATCACGGCTTAAGTATACCAGCATTTCTAAGCTCTGGCCATGTCACACATCACCACTCAGATGCAGAAAGGCACTGTCAGCATCTTTGAGAAGAGAGTGGGAAGCATTTCCTGCAGCACTCTGTGTTTCAGGCACCTCATGTCACTCACAGGGATTAATCTGCCAGTAACGCATTATTTTAAAGGGGAAGAAAGTGATGAAAAATATTCTTTTAAGAGGACCTTCTTTTATTTATGGAATCTATTACCTGTGTAGCTGCATCCTCCCAGAGCTTCATTGCAGCTGACCCTTTTGCTCCTGATCCAGTTCTGGTTACCATTTGTCTATACCCAGTGGCAGGTACAGAGCAGCTTTGTGGGGTGTCTCCCTCTACCCGGGGGTGAGTTTCCAGGGGAAATAAGCAGGTAATCAGTGTAGAACCTAGGTACAACTGCCCAAAACATTTCATGATGAAGGAGGTCTCTGAAAGCAGATATCATCTGCTGGTGAAGTCTGCACACTAGAAAAGCTGCCAACTTCCTTCCTGAAACCACTTCTGGAACCGCTGGCTGCCTGCTTCACAGAGGCACACGAGAGGCATATGTGGCACTGCCGCTAATCTCTTGTGCTTATTAAACAGCCCCAATGCCTTGGCAAAAATCCACCTCCAGCAATATCATTCTGCCAGCTGAAATTCCTCGTGCAGCTCTGGTGAGGTGCAGTATTCATCTCCGTTCCGTACTATCTGCTGTTAAACAGTTGCTCTATTTCACCCCAGAGATGGTTGAATTTTAGTGGTGAATAAAGCCATCCCTTTCTACTTTGTAAAGTGCTTTGGAATTGCAGATAAAAGATACTACAAGCTGTCATAAATAAATGTAAGATGCTGACACTGCTACTGGAGGTAGCCATCTTGCTGAAAAATGATTTCATTTGTGACACTAATAATACGGGGAAGAACACCGGGCAAGACACTGAAAACTCATTTCCATCTCGTTTTAATACAGCTTCAAAACCCAGGAAAAAAGTCTGTGTTGAGTCAGCATTTGTGCGTTTTTAACCCTTGCCTGGCCAAGAGATTCACGGGTTTTCAGTGTGGCAGCTCTCTTCCATCCTGGCCACATCATCAGTGGGTGAACTCTTCATCAGTTACCTGCCATTTTGCCAGATCCTTAGCAAAGACCAACCCTAAGTTCACAAAATCTGCTTTTCAAGCATTCTTCATGGTGTGTTACTGCAGAGGGGAGCTTTAATCACCTTACAATCTTTACTCAATCAAGACGAATGTGGAGACCTGTTCAGTGTGATAGAGCAAACTCAGAAATCTCTCCACAGGGGTGGAAAAGAGTTTTCTTTGTAGGAAGACAACTGGCAGCATTCGGTCTGATTGATCATTTCAAGGGCACTACGGTTAGATTTTAATATTCATTTTATGTTAAGGTGCTTGAGCAGGGACATTTTTATTACTTAAATCAGGAAAGAACATGCTGCGGGAATGATAGAGCAGGCAGCAGACTGGACAAGCTGACAGGTCTCTGCCATTTCTATTGTCTTTGTTACTATTTCACTCACATTTAAGCATTTTAAATATCACATTTCTAGATTATCTTTCATTCAAATACTTCAAGAAATACAGTACACATTGAAGGTGTAATACAAAAAACATGACACTAAGGTAACACACACCACCTTCAAATGTTTATATTCAGTTCAAAATCAGATTTTCTAGCCTTAGAAAAGCAGGAATCCCTTGTCTAACACTGCAAACTGTTTTTTGAAGTTTGAAGTAAAGCTAGCTTTGAGTTATTTGTCCACACCAGCTGAAATCCCACTGCTGGATAATTATTTGAAACCAGAACAAATGCATTCATTTCACACTCTCATAACTCAAAATTGGATGAACAGGGTTTTTTTTTTGCTCAGTTCTTTCCAAAATGTTCACCTCTGGACTGAGAATGAAAATAAAATTTGCAATATGAAACAAAATGTACTCTAAAAATTACAGCTACTTGAAAATAGGCCAGTGGAGAGGTCTGTGAGCTGCAGAGGGGGGTCTGGATTCTGCACTGGTAACAGGTGTTCAAAGCCACAGTTGGGTTTTGGTCCCTTTGAGACCAGTATTCAGCTGCCCCACAGATAGGCAGATCCACGTTTTCCCAAAATTTGGATGCAAGACTCGAGTACATCTTTAAAGCAATGATTTTGAGAGGGATTTTATCAGAGCTCGTAGTCAGGAGGGCTCTAAGCCTCGATTCAGCAATGCACTTAACCACAAGCTTAGCTTGAAACGTGCACAGCGATTTCTTAGACAAAGCGTATTATACAGCAAAGACCACTGAATGTCGGGTGCCTCTGGAGAGGGACAGACTAGCTGTTTGACAGGGCTCAGCTTCATCATACAGGGGTGTAGGACAGAAAGGGGGAGAGTATATCCCATCAAAATTTAAACCACAGGAATG
>NW_010430933.1:128003-168449 GCF_000710305.1 Buceros rhinoceros silvestris
GCCATTAAGACTGAAGAACATAACAAAAAAATGTCATGCCTGATGCACGCAGTGTTAATGTCACGACTGTCAAGAAAGGACATCTGATTTCTTTTTTTACCTTTTATTCATATATTTCTGCCAACCGTGAATGCTGTCACAGCCCCTCCGCCCCCCAGGAGGGAGCCACTAGGCGGCGAGCTGGGCTGGTGTCTTGTCAAACCACATCGTGAACCCAAATTGCATCAAAGAGAAAAGAAAGCTGCTCCACAGTTGCACAGGGAGCCATAGCAACGCGGCTGTTTCTATTTTAAAAAACTTGAAAGATAGTAAGAACATTAAGTCTGGGGGGAGGGAAAAAAAAAAACCCAACATGTTCCTATCAGAAAGGGGAGAAAAAATGCACGTGTTCCTCACAGGCTTTAGTGATGAAACCACACACGGCTAACCATCAATTTGCAGGTGTGCAAGTCAGAAAACATCCACAGCCCCAACAAGTCAGTCCCTGAAGGAAAAAGGCTATTTCTCATCTTCCCTCTGCTGATCCGCTAAAGCAAGTTCTCACATTCCTTGGGGCACTTCTAAAACCCACAGGACCCCAACTACATTTTGTGACCGGGGAAGATGCCACTGTAGCTGACACTACACCACAGCCTGAGCTGGGTTTGTGATTTTGCACTGCTTCCTTCAGCATCAGCACAGATGAAGGATTTTTATTCGCTTCTCATGAAAAGCGGAGAGAGCCAGAATACACAGGTTAAAGCATATTGTCACCAGCAAGTGAAAGTTGCCATAGTATTAGCACTAATTGGACTTGGCTGCAGAGCAGGAGATGTCTCAGAGGGCCGGAAGCAGAACATGGACATTTTCCCATCTGGAAACCGATAGTGCATACGAAAATTCACTCCCAGCTGGTGGATTTTGGAGGCCTTTATGAAAGGGTCTGTACTCTAATCAAAAGATAACCCTTGCCAAAAACCCATCACTTCATTTAAACCCTCCCATCCTATTTTAATTGCAAAGAGGATGAAAAATCCAGCTGTCCACACAGAACAAGTGCCTCCTCTCCCCCTCACACAAAGCCCTGCTCTGCAGGACTGAGGCATCCTGTGACATCTGCTAAGGAACAAACATTTTTCTGTTCCCCATCTTATACTCCCTTTGAGAAGCCAGGGGTCTGCAGTATCCGACTGCTGTGCTGATTTGGTCTGGCATTAGATCACCCCTGTGAGACAGCCATGCCTCCCACTTCCCAAGCAGCACTGCTTAAGAGCTGAGCAAAGCAAGGACAGCCAGGCACAGAACACACTCTTCTGCACTGGGCATCCTACCCGTATGAGGAAGGTTTGGGTCAAGAGCACATTACAAAGCTGCCCTCAGCATCTCCCTTCAAGGGAAAGGGAAAAAAAAAAAGGAGAGGAAGCCAGCACTGCCCCTGAAATGTGGTGGCACATGGATTAATGCTCCCCCCACCCACTACCCACCTCCTGGGCAGGCAGGGTGACTAACTGGAAGCCCCAGGGTTGCAAATGCAGCGCTTTTCACCAGCGCTGAACAACCACAGCAGGGAGGAATGTACACAGGATAAGTTAAATGCAACAGAAGATGCAAGGTGGGGAGAAAAAACAGGAAAGCGATGGCAGTATGCAAGCAGCAGAGAGTGAGGTGATGTACAACAGGGGATGTAGGAAGGCAGAGAGACCCCAACGGAAATCGGAGGTGTGGGCCAGCACTGGCTTCCAGCTGCTGCTGGAGCAGTGAGAGAGAAACAAGCAGATTTCAGCAGCAGGGATCTTTAATCCATCAGCAGCACTCACACCACATGCTGCCAGCTAGCACCAGCCTGATGACAGCCGGACACACCAACCAGTGAGAACATAATATAACATAAAGACACCAGCTTAAAGGCTTTGAGAGGTCAAAAGTTACATATGCTCCCTCACCCTCTACGTTTCTGAAAAGGGCAATTTCTGCATCCGTGGGAACATGCCATTTACACCATCTCTCCCCTCTGCCCCAGAGTTAAGAAGCAAGTCCCAGCACCACACCTCCCACCACTGGAGCAATGTTGGGTTTAAGGTCTGGAGCAGAGCTTCCCAGCCAGCTGCCACACAGGTAGATGTGGCCCCACTGAAGTCAGAGACCTCAGTGCTGGCCAGTGTTCCTGTGGTAAGTGGCAGCCCTTCCTGCTCTCAACTCACTTGCTGCGCTGTCTGAAGGTGTATGGCTCACTCAGCTGGGAGACAAGTAGGAGTGGCTCCATGGCCGTACCTGCACTGATATTTGATGATCCATGTGTCCAACGTGGCACACAATAGCTCCTGTGGCTGGAGAGAACAGGAGGGTGGGTTGGAAGAGGCCCACAAAACTAGGGAAGGTGCTGCGTGGGCACTGTCCTTGGCATTGTCCTGGGGAATGCAGGCCCAGGATGCTATGGACATGGTGCTGCTCCCAGGCATCAGGGTGACACAACACCCTGAAGGGGCACCGCACCTTTCCAGGGATACTTAGAACCCCTATGGTCTCGAGCCTCCAGGATAGGATTTGTACAGTCCTATTGCAAGTCCTTTCTCTGCTCACTGACTCACTGTTCAGCTGTCTAAGCCCCAGCAATCCCCAGTTTCCACTAGAGGAATGTGGTCATGTGAGAACAGAGTTTGCCCTGAGTGTTCCAGGGAAAATAGTTTCCAACCATTCATTAAGGGCTCTTTTGCATTTCTTAACTGGTTGGCATGGAAAGCACCAGACAAAAGTTAGCATTTCCCCCAAAGTGGAAGTATCGTGTCCAAACAATGCACTCAGCAGCTGTGCTCATATTTGAGGAATGTGAGGTGCAGAATTGAACCTACCTTTATTCCCCTCTTAATGCATTTCTTTGCAAAGGCAGTATAATTCCACATTTGTATTTTCATTCCAAAGCAAATGCTTCACTGCACTTTTTATTAAAATGAAATCTGGTGTGTGCAGCCTGGTGTTAAATGAGAGACTATTAAAGCCAATCAGTGGAGAACTCATTAGTAACCCTACAACAACAAACTAGTAGTTATGGCCCAGCATTCACAAGCAGCCATGACAACCAGTAGGAAGAACCCAGGTATCATTGAAGGCTATAATAAAAACACTGCTTATGTAGCCCAACAACTGTGAATATCCATACAAAACAACTGAGCTTCTATTCCTCAATATGTGCCAGAAATCATATTCTTTTATCATGACTCATCCCTGAATTCCACTCCCAAGAACGCTGTCGCGGTTTGAATGCTCCTGTCATTTAGTTATTTCTTCCCATTTCTAAAATATAATGAGAAGCACCAATCCCGAGCTCAAGGAAATCTGTCCCATCAATTAAAATAACGAAATAAGCAGAAGGCTGCCTATAAACATATCCACCTCTGCCCACTCACTCCTCAGCAGCCATGGTGAAGGGAGAATAGATGAGCTTTGCAGAATGCCTAGAAGGTTAGCACTCCTCCTTGGAAGGGCCAAGAGGGAAGAACTCCACACCTGAGCGTCTTTCCAGAGGAAAACTCTGTTAGAAACTCCTTCCCAACCTGTGTAATCATCTCATCTGGTAGAAGGGAGCAGAGATCACCGTGGGTTTCTGGATGCCTAGGGGAAGACAGGTTCACTACCTGTGAACTTGGTAGACTTGAACTTGGTGGAATTTTCCGATCACATTTCTTTCCGGGACAATGAAGGAATAAATGAACAGGCAGTTATTGCAAACAAAACAAAGAATTAAAGGGCATAATTGAACTAGAAAAGAGCGTATGGATATTTGGTCTCCAAATCATCACCTAAGCCTATTATCAGCATAAATTGAGATAAATCCCTCAAGAATCATTCAAAAAGAAAACTAAAAATTCTTGTAGAATAAATATTTCTTACTATTTTCCTACTACTTAGTGGAGTTATCTAACCAGTGGGCTCATTTCTAGGGGAAAATCTGCCATGTTCAATGGTTGTGATCATATTTCTGTAGTTCCAGCCTAACACAAAAGGGAATCAGTTTCCAGACAGACAAGAAACAGTAGCTATGAGACCATTACTAATCCAAGAAGGTGCAGACCAAACACCTACACTGGCAAGAAATGGCATTCAGATAACAGTCCATCTTGTTTCTTTTTGTGCTTGCAGCCATACTTCAAACAAAACTTTGTTTGCACAAGCACTTGCAAAGCCGAACAAAAGCGTCAATGTAAGAAGGGGAAAAGATATGAAGAAACTGAGCTTTCTTTCTTTCTAAATCTGAGCAACGTTCAGTTCATTTCCTCCTTACTCCATTATACGCCCAGATCAACCACCAGCTGAGACCACATCGAGCAAGACCATTTCATTTTAGCTGCATTCAGAACTTCTGCACTTGCAGAAAGAAAGAAAAAAAAAAGGTAAGAAATGGTCAGAGTTCAAAGGCAGATCATTGGGAAATGACTAATTCACAGTCTTAGCGTATAATATGCCCCAGCTGAACTAAATTACACATTTTTTCAGTTGGATGTGTCACTCTTCGAAGAATGGGAAAATTCCTTTATCACACTGACTCCCAGCTATGGGTTTGAAGCAAATTGGACCACTTTGGTTTAGCTTCAAGAGCTTCTGAAACACCAGCTACATGGTGATGTATTATCTAAGGTCACATACATTTTGCAGTCTCCCCAGACATCAAGCCCACGTACATACATTTCTCTATTCTGTGTAGGCATGCGGAGGGGGAACTGTAAGTTGCAGATGGCTGAATATAGTATTGCTGGGTCCAAGGCAGGACTAAAATTAGTTTTCCAGAACCTTCAGTCCAGTGCAAAGAGAGTCAAATCGTGTCCCAGACATGCAGGTATCGCTGCGTACAATGCACAAGTGCTGTGGGATATCAGTAGGTGTAAGTCTGCAGAATCTGTAACACCCCTGATAGACAAAGTATATCATGAGAGGTTTAAAGCTTAGCACTTAGTAAATTCAATGGGACTTGAAGGAATGAACAGATTACAGCCCTTATTCTCTGTGAGGTTTGGTTCAGTGAGGTGAACTCACATCTTCACGTCTGCTTCTTTCCACTTCTTCTCCCTCTCCTCTACCCTTCCTTCAGCCCAGACTCCACGCTGTGAGGCCAAACTTGAAGCTCTCACATTTCTACTGAACCTTTGGACTTATAACAATGGCTAAGTTTAGACACCGCTAGCTTTTATACATCAAAAGGTCCCCAAAAGTAATCTCATTTAAACACCAACTCACTGCACCCAACTCACTGAAGTCGGACTTTTTAACCAGCTCACTCAGAAGAACAGACAGGGTGGAAACATTTCGGGGGGTCAGAACCCCAGACTGGCAGAGCACAGGCCAGCACTATGCAAGGCAAAGCAAATATTTGCACTGTGGTCACAGAAGCCACTGCAACACAGTGTAATTATTTCTGAGCTAGCTTGGGTGCCTGCAGCAATCTAGGCAGTGGCAGAACGGAGCTTGGCATGGACTAATTGACTCTGCTTCTCCGCAAGACTTAAGTCGGTGCCCAAACTAAGCTGGGCATATCTGCATGTATTCCTGTGAATTCTGTACCCAAAGCAGCAAACAGAGAAGGAACAACATGATTTAGGCCATGAAGGTAAGAAGAAAGCTAGTAGCTTCACAAGTGACAAGAACTGCTTTCATGGGGGGTGCCCAGGCTTGCAGGCATATCTATGCTGCACAACAGTATTGTCATATCCAGAGACTGAAGAATCTCTGAGCTGGTGACTTCTATACAGTGCAAAGAAATGCTGTGCAGAGAGATTACACTGGGTCCTCAAAGCAGTGTAGCTATACAGGTATGATGTTATGCACAGGCTAATACAGTATCAACAGAACGAATAAGCAGATCACTGCATCACATAGCAGAGGACAACATTTTCTAGGTAAGTCCTGAAAAGACGCAATACAGCTCCTCCCAAAAATCCCTATTCATTTAGAAAGGTGAAATAACAGCCTGCCTTGATGCTACTTCTGGTAACTTTGTATGTATTAAATATATTCTCCCCGCTTAATCATTACAGGGATGACTCAAAAGAGTCATCTAAGCCCAGGTAGGAAAGAAACTGATGAAAGCGTTGGGCACCTTTGGTGATTCCAAGGCTTACAGACAGCAAAAAGCCAGTATGGGGAAGAGGAAGTAAAGGCAATAAGACCTGGTAATATGCCGATGGATCACAGAGACAAAGAACAAAAAGCAGATAGCATTATGGAAAACACAATGGGTAAAACAATGGACTTTTCTTTCAGTCCTCAACTTCCAGGCAAAGCAGAATCTCCCTTTTTTTTTTTTGTCCACCAGTCCTTCTATCTGCCTAGTACAGTTGACAGTGAGGGGTCACAGCATGCAAGCCAATCCATCATATTTATGCTGATTCATCATGACAAACGAACAAAGATGTTGAGCTCTGTGTGGCCACCTTTCCTGATGGCTCCTTTTTTTTTTTTGTCCACCAGTCCTTCTATCTGCCTAGTACAGTTGACAGTGAGGGGTCACAGCATGCAAGCCAATCCATCATATTTATGCTGTTCCATGATTCATCATGACAAACGAACAAAGATGCTGAGCTCTGTGTGGCCACCTTTCCTGATGGCTACTGCCTGGATTCCCCTTGTCCTACCACAAAGGGACCTACCTGCCCAAGGATTTTATATGTAAAATAATGGAGAATGATAGCTGAACAAGCCAGGGGGCATCTGGCTAATTGCAGATATCACCTCTCCTAGCTCTTCCCATGTCTAACTCTCTGGGCTGCTTTAGCAACACACTAGAACTCCAGCTGGGACAAAAAGGAAGATCTAGTAATCAGAGTGCTGTTCTACAGGTTGTTCCACCACAGGCTTCCTCTATGACCTTAAACAGGTATTTTAGCACTGTTCATTCAGAAAATCTGAACCTGGAACAAAAGAGGATGTTTACGCAGATAGGTCTTCCCTATTTTTAAATGCCCTTTTCCATCTAAAAAAACTTGCCATTCTGATGGAGGTGCCTAGGCTCTCTGCATAATGTACACATGAGAGAATGGGACCCAAAACACTCAGCAGACAATGGCCCACAAGGTACCAATGACCAAGATGATTGCATAAGTCCTCCTCTCGGAGGTAAACTAGATCCTTAAGACACATAAGGGCTTTAGGCTTCCAATATAAAGCAGGACTTGAGGGAGCTGTTGTCTCTAGCTCTTTTTGCAGCTCTAGTTTTCCAGATCTCTCTGCATTTCCTTTTCTCCTGTAATTTAGGGCTAACGGACAGCAGAAGGACACACAGTCCTCAGACAACAGGTGCCACGAAACTATTCCAGCTGGGTGAAACAACCATTACGTATAAAGTACAGCCGTTTACATACTGCTGGTGCCTGGATCAGAACCTGGAGCATCCTAGATTGCAATACAAGAATCCCCACTGCTTGCAGCAAGAACCCACCTAAGAGTTACAGACACATTCATGAAAAGACACCCCAAAAAGTTCAGCACTGTTATAAAAGCAAAATTTTGTGCATCGAGAGGCACACCCAAATTTTTGCACTGTGCCTTCTTTGTTCCTTTTCCTCACGCTGGCTTACCCTCCATGTTGTATGGAGGCTGAGGGAGTGACAGTACTGGCTCTCATGATGCACAGCAACACGTGTCCCACCATCTCCACACCTTCCCTTGCCCGGGTTCTGGCCAACATTGTGTGCTTCCTCAAAGCACCACTTGCCCTAGTAGAATTATTCTGGTCTCAGAGGTCCTCTGTGACTCCTCTTTTGTAAGGCTAGCCTAGCCCCTTCCCTTACCTGTTGAGCATGTTGGACTGGTAAATCCTTTTCTCCTGGGTGTTGTAACAGCTGCTCTTGGGCTCAGGGATGAAGCTGTGTTCAGACAGCATATCAGAAGCAGCCGTGGTGATTATGGCTATTCCATCCCTCACTCTGGCAGGAAGACCGTAGTCCCATTCATCATATGAGACAGAGATGAGCCCGGTGGGGAACTCGGATGGCACTGTGTCTGTATCCCCTGCCACCAGGCTGGGCACGATCCACGTGTAACCATAGCCTGTCAGACCCACAGAGTTGGCCACCTCAAAAATGTAGGTGGCTTCTTCCTTTGTGCAGTAGAGGAGAATAACAGGGCTTTGGAGCTTCTTGAGCTGGTTCTGGATCTTTGAGTCCCCATCGTCCAGGGACATGTCCAACAGGAGGACCTCCTCCAGTTCCCAACCCACAAAACTGTGTTCAATGGTACTGCGGATCTTGTTCACAAAGTCCTGGTAACCAGGGAAGTAAGTAGTGACAATGGAGAAGATGTACCAGTCATATTCTTCCATAATGTTGAGCATGACAGAAGCTTGCTGTTCTATAGATGGGCCAAACTGGAAGAACATGGATGACTCATCCTAGAATAGGAAGTCAAAGAGAGGAAGAGAGAGAAAAAGAAAACAAGAATAGGTCAAAGGAAATAAACAGCATTCCTAGTCAACCCATTGAGCGTAGAGGGGGAGGTATGCAGTGAGAATCTTGCACTTCATGTCTTGGCCAGAGCTTAAGAATTTTTAACTTTTAAAAATTTAAGCAAAGCAAGTGGGAAGGAAGTAAAAGCCTTTTTATGACCAGCTGTCCTTACTTTATTTTTAAAGGCTGGTTGCTGAAATTACTTAAAGTTTTCAAATGTTAGGCATGATTCTAACAGACAGGGAACAAGTGGTACACAAGTGAGGCCAGAAAAAGTGAATATGTACAAAATATTCCATGGCTGCAGAAATTAGGAGGTATGATAATCCAGGATTATGATAACCTTACATGTGGTATAAACAGGATACACAGCAGCTTTGATTTTGATTTAGATTGGGACAGTCAATCAATTTAGAGTATACAGATGGAAGTACACGACTGGACACAAATAGCTCTGAGAGCCTCAACTGCAAGCTCCTCTCAAAGGAAGCAGGTTCAGTCTCAGAACATCATAAAACATACTAAAATGGGAAAATAAAATTCTAAATTATCACAGGGTTTGTTTATACCATGTTTTAGAGAAATGTCAGCTCAATATTTCTCTGGGTATAGTTTTCATATCCTTCTACCATAGCAAGTTCATCTTTGCAAGAATCAGAACTTGTACCATTTTGTAACCTCCAAAACTCCAAGGGAATTCTGTACAGGTATCAGCTCTCCAACAGCATAATTCAAGCCTTTTGCATCACGGCATTCACAAGATGTCAGGCTTTCAATTTGAGACAGATCCAGTAAAATTCAAATCTCTGCTTTTGTCAAATTCATGACGGAAAGGAATGGAAAAATCATTTCCCAATATGCTATCTTATGGATTGTTCTTCTATCTTTTAAATTCATCTGCAAACTCCCACTGATTTCTGTAGAGTAGGATTAGAACACATTAACCAAAATAAGGCAGAATTAAATGATATCTCTCTGCAGAGATTCCCATTTTAATAAGATCTCCAAATCCAGTCATTGCTCTTAGGAATAAGACAGCAACCCCACTTTCTCTCAATACGCCAGAAGAGTTGAACCAGAGATCCAAATGGAGATAGTCAGAAGTTTTAGACCTGGGGCAACTCATTGTGCAAATGCTTCAAGACATTACTTCAAGATATTCACATTTAAATTCACTAAATTACTAAATTCACTCTCCCACAGACTGGCAGGTAAAGCTTTTTTTCAGCAGGGATGCCAGTTAACCATTCATCCCTCCCTCCCTCCCTTCTTTATTCATGGTTTTGATTACCTATAGCCATTCTATTGGAAAAATACACCATAGCTCAGCAACTCCAGAAAAAAAAAGAAAACAAAACGAAAAAAAACCACCTCTGATCCTGCACCCAGCTTTAAGCTGTTTGTTTCTCTTTCCTGAACTCCCTATGGGTCATATCCTATAAGAATACCCATGCTTCTCCTATGCAGTTTGGTGATTAAACTCTGCTCACTTTGCAAAAATAAAAAGTAAAAGAAAGCAGCAACAAATCGGAGACAAGTAAAAAAAAAAACCCAGGAGCAACACAGGAGCCTCTCAGTCTGTGGCAAACAGCTCATACTTTCTATCTCTGGAATTCATCCTCTTCTCCCAAAATTGTACTGAAGAACTGAACTTACTCTTCCAATAAAAAGACAATTTTTAACTTTGTAGCTTATGGAGAAAATCAGGAAAGCCAGAGGAAAGACAGCAATATTACCATAGCATTTCTCAGAGTTTGAAGAAAGTCTGAACCCACATCTCCAAGACCCTGCATTGCACTCTGCCTTTGAAAGCCACTTGTACCAAACCGAATGCTAGAGTGTGAAGGTTCTGTCGTACTGTAACACGAAAAGGCAAGACAGCTACACTGATGACTAACATTTATTTTTATATTAAGTTCAACAAAAGCTTTTCTATACTTATGCATAAGAACCTGTGAATTGACTGCAAATTCCCAGAGTTCTAGCAGAGAGTCTAAGATCTGAAGGGCCTGGCTATTGAATTTACAGAAACATTTGACACACAGTGTCTCAAAGTCTTGTCTGAAAAAAATACTGGGTGCTTTCCTCATTGACAATAGGGGATTTGAGATGGAAAATCCACTAGCACTTCAAGGCTGCATATACTCTCACACACAGGCATTAGTACATGTGAGTGATAGTGAGATGCAGGAGATACTACCCTCCCCAGGATTTTAAACAGGGTCAGATGTTCCAGAAAAAGTAGCCACAGACAGTTCATTCCACACAAGAGCACAGCCCAACCACTGAAGGAAATTCAGCCCCAAAGACTTGGGGATAAAATTCGGGGCTCCTCACTAATCAGAGTGTATCAGAACATCGAAGTTTAATACACCAAACAGGTAGCTTTATCACAGCCCAGCTAAACAATTCCCCTCCATCAAGAAACGTAAGCACCCCTTAAATCAAACAGCACAGAACGCTTGGCTGTGCAGGTAATAATTGCTCTTGAGTAACTGCTTGCATTTTTATTGTAGAAGCAGCAAGAAGAGGCAACTTCTATTCAAAATGAGAGCATTAAGGAGGTGCAAGCCAGTCCAGCTTTTGACTTGCCAAGATGTCTCTTGGCACTTTATCACCCCAACACTTGGGCTAGCCAAGTGCTCTTCTTCCCTAACCAACTCATCACTCAGAAAAGAGAGGGGGCAAGGGAGGAAGGGTGGAACAACAGCGTAGAAGAAAGTGTCCCTCTCATAATAAATCAGCAGAATTGCTGATAGGGCTGGACAGGAATCTCAGTGAGTGCCTTTTGGGGGACAAAAAAAACAAACTAAGAAAAATACATGAGACATGATTTCCTCTCTCTTTTTATTTTATAAACACACCTGATGGCAACTCGGGGAGAAAGAGAAGGAGCTGGACTGACAGAGAACCACAGGGCTGTCAGGCAGAGCAGGAATTTGAGCTCACTGTGGTGCTGCAATGAAAGCTTTTACATTAGAGGTAGATATAAGGGAGGGGGTGTTACCATTTTTACACATATATACCCCATAGAATCATTATTGCTTTATCACAGTCTAAAACCAAAAAGGACTATTTTACCACTCTGTACATTAGAGGTTTTACAGAACATTAGAGGCTCCTATTCTTCTCCTGCAGAAATTTCACACTCTCCACCACTCTTTTTCACCTTGGAACAGTTGAAATGTGGTTCAACATTGCCACTGGGAGAAAGATTGAAGTTTGAGACAGGGATAGGTTTCATTCAAAGCAGAAGTCCCTTACATTGCACATCATCCACATGAATTAGAACCCCGTGGCTACAGGAAAGAACTTGTCTTTCTCCTGCAGGCTTTTCACTTGCAAGCCCATAGCTAACTGCTGCAAGGGAGAGCTGCAAGATGCTGCAGACTGTCCCTCACTCAGTCTGAAAGTGTAGAGGCTCCATTACAGGAACTCAATGCCTCCGGAGATCCTAATACTCCCCCACTGTCACCCTGCAAGGTCAGGGTTCTGTAGTTTGCAGAGCTGAGCTGGAGGTGGAGCCAATCAATTGACACAGCACCACTCCCCAGCTGACAGATGGCTTCCCACAGAAAATCTGCTCTGAGTTTACCGCTGCTGGGACAAGTATTGCCTCCCCCTCCTGCACGTTTAACCCCTCAGGTAAGGAGGCTGGATTGCACATGGTGAGGGTGCAAAAGCACTCACCGTGAAGCCCCCTTCTGAAGTCTGGTGAGTTCCTAGGTGAATGGAAGAGGGTTTGCAGAAGTGGCAAAAGGTTTAGAGAACAACCAAGTGTTATTGCCACAAATTCTAAGTTGCCCATGGCCTTCTGTTCCTCAAGGGCAGGCCCACTCAGATATTGCATGCAGGCCACATCTGACCGCTCCACCCAGGATGCAGGTCCCTAGCAAGGCTGCAGGTGACTCCCCAGGGAGCCCTCCTGCAACTGCACCAGTTGAAACCAACTGCTTCCTTTTAATAAACCATTTACCTCAGATGTGCCAGGAGTGCTTTTCCCTGGGGTGCTTTTCTCACAAGTTCTTTCCTAACAGCCTCTCTAGATTCCCCAGGCAAACAAAAGCAATTACTGTCTTAAAAACAACATCTTAGAATCCAGACCAAAACTGCTTCTCAGCATGGGGCAGACTCAAGAACATCCCTAAAGTGGATGAACATAGGATCCCCAAAAATGATTGCAGTGGACCAATCATCTTGAAGAAATAAAGAGCCTTCCACCAAGCCATAGTAAAACTGCTGACTTGGGGAGCGAGATCAGCATGCTACACTTGTTCCATGCAACCCATCTACAAGCAGCCTGGTTCTGTGCACCATCCCCCTGTTGCTAGGCCCTGACCAGATTTTTGCTCCTGGTGGCAAGTTCTGTTAGCTGCAGTTCAAGTGCCTGTCCCACAAGGGCCAGGTGTGTCAAGCTATGCACAAGGAATTTAAGTGAAGAGCAAGTGAAGAGCATGTTTGTTTCTTTGATTTGGAGAAATAAACCACGTTTTTGCAAAATGCCCCAGGCTGCTATCTCCACATCAGTACAGGAAAACCACAATTTGTGCTGCTCTGAGAGTAGTCCATTTTTATTAGGCTTTTGGGAACATCAGTATTTCTAGCCCCATTTGGTACTGCATTACGTTTTCTGTGCAGCCATAATTCAACAACTGGGGTCTGCCCTTCCTTCCTTTCCAGTTTGCAAAGGGAATTCTATAAGATTCTAATGACTCAGGCCCCTAACTTTCCAAAGCCCTCTTCTAATTTTCCTGATTTAGAGGAAAAGCTGTTTGTGTGTGTTTAGTACGGTCTTGATTTGCAAAATTCCTCTATGACCTACACACAAATCACATAGGGCTGCCTGTTGTTTAGTTTTCAGTTCTGTCTACCACACATTTTGTGGAGGCAAAAGGAGTAAGCAAGCACCAAATAACTTCTGGGAAAACATACACCTTAATTTCCCTACCTATGTATTTCTTTTCTTCAAAACTGAGACACCACTGTGTACCTATTTGTCACAGTCCTGGTGGGATACTTGATTCACTGGGAGTTCTATTGTTCATGATGGAAAATGCCACAACAGTTCAAAGTCTTATAATTACATTTTCTGTATTTCTGAGTCCTGTTTGTTATAACAGTTCTGACAGGAAATCAGGATCTTTGTTGCTTAAGTGTTTATTTACTCCTGTTTATTCTCACCACAAATGCATCACTGCCTCAGGCCAGCCTGCAGTCAGGATCTTCTGCTTGTTTGTTTTTTCTCCCTACATTTAATTTTTTTTATTTAGTTTTCAACGACTCAATACAATAAATCTCTGGGTTTAATATTACATGCTGCATCATCCTGTGTGAGTCGTTTCCCTGAGTGCTTGCAGTAGGGACTATGAGGACACAGTGACACTACAGCCCTAGCACAGTGTCCCCATGGTGGGATTGGTGTCTAGAACAACATCTCTGTCTCTCACACATGTACATGCTCACGTTTCCACAAATACACATATTCACCGCAAAACCTACTCAAAGCAAGGTTGGAGCATGCTAGACTGTGTCATTTCTGCCTAGTTGATGCTATTTAGTAGGATTTCGAAACTTTTCCATCTAACAGGAATAGTTTTCCTGGGTTATTACTGATTTTTGGCTTGCACAGCAGATGGAGCAGATGACCTCCTGCAATCCCTTCCCAGTGCTCTGATTCACTGATGAGTGGATCGTTCTCAGTGACAATCCTCAGAGCTGCCCTGGGAACGTGCCATCAGTGGGAAGTTCAAATTTGTTACTTGCAGAAACGTGGCTTACATAACTGTATCATTTATCAGTTCCCTCCCTTGTTCTCATAATAACTACTGAACACACCAGCGTTATTTAACAGAAAGATACATAGCTCAGAGGTGATTGTTACAGATAAGAGATTACAGAAATTGGTGGATGGATGAGTGAAAGGAAGAGACCCAGTTCAGTGTCCCCACTGATGGAAAGGCAGGCAGGACATACTGTGATATACTACTGGAGGGCTGTAGCAACCCTCTCTTACAGGACAGCATGTTGCTGTCCTTCTAGTCCCTGCTAGGCAGGGGATACAAGTGGTTAAGAAAGTAAGTCTGTGGCAATCAGGACAGTGGTTGTTCAAACTCTAGGTCTTCTCCGGAAGCAACAATCCCTGGTGACTATGAGAGTAATTGGAATAACGAAACTAGAGTTGCTAGTGTAGCTTCATTTTGTTAAGCTGGTAAATAGTAACAAATGTACAAGGATTCACATGTGTAATGACATTAACTATACACATAAGTATCATCATATACACAGATCCCAGTCATGGCTTGGGCATTAACTTCTCTGTAGCAATGTGAACAGATCTACCGCAGAGCCCTAGCCCAGGAGCAACTGCCTAAGTGCTCCAACACCAAAGCATGCCTGAGAGCTGCAACAAAAAGGTCTCTGATTAAAGAGGACTCAAGGGCTGAAAACAACTAAGCGATTTCCACTTTCCGCTTAAGGGTTTACAGAAATCATTTGTTCTAAGAGTTTTGCAACAGAAGAAACACAAGATACCCTAGATTCTGTAATCTTGATCTTGGGATTGCTTCACTCCATACGACATGCAGTTAATAAAAAAGATGAAAGAGTCAAACACATCAGGACCATTGTCTGACATATATAATTCAGAGAAAAACCCCAAAAGTTGTTTGGCTAAAGAGAGGGTGCACCATTTGTGAATTTTATACACAATCACTTTGTATGCCATAGCAGCTTCTCAGAGCATCACATATGGATGCCAGCACTTTTTCACAGAGGGAAAATGGCAGTTAGCAAGCTGCCAGGTTAAACAATTTTCACACTAGGCTTGTTGCATTTCCATTTTCACCTCTGCACGTGTTTCCTTGTTTGATGAGCTTACACAGATGGACTAAACCGCTGGTCACTCTGGGTAGACTCCACCCGTCAGGTGCCATGTTATACCATGCTGGCAACCTGAACAGCCCAGGCTTGGATCTGCTGCCCCAGCTCAGACAAGACCACTACAATGGCTTAATATCCTGACATTGCCAGACCAAAACAGTTAGAGGACAGTCAGCTTGCTCCATTACTCATCCGTCCAATTACATCATGGTGTTTGCCTGGAGTTTCTTTTCTGGCTGTCTTACCCTTCAGACTAAGGACTGAATTTTGACTGTAAGCTGAATGGGATGTCATTGGTATAGCCATATTAATCAATAGCAGCCATAAAACTATCTAGTTCTCTTAAAAAAGTCCAGTCACAGTATCTGGCAAGATGTCATTGAATAAATATCTCAAATCAACTATCCAGGGTGAAATACTATTTCTTTTTATCATCTCTAAATTAACTGCTCTTCTATTTTATCAAGTATGTCTTTGGTCTCTTATTATGAGCAAACCTTATTACGAGCTGAACCTCCAAATGTTCAGAGTCTATTTAGATAAGCCCTGGAAGTTCAGCATCGCATCCAATGCCCTCTGAGCTTCTCAGGATCTTAAGATCTCCTCTCACTGTGGCCCAGCAGTGGACAGGTCAAAGTGTATCTGTAAGGGCCTCTATTCCTCTTCTGTCTCATGAAGTAGTGATAACCCCTTTCTCTCAAATTCTGTACTGCTTATTTAAGCACTACCCTTCTGTGGGCAAGGCCATTAGTTGCTCTGCATCCTAACACGTGGCATCTGCAGTCATGATGATGCCAAGGTCTACTCAGCCTTTATGGACAGAGTGAAGTTGCCTGTGCCCATGCTCTGAGCTGGCCAGACCACAGCTGAAGCAAAGTAACAAATTTAAGGTAATATCTTTTCTTAAAGGCTAGTCTTATTAACCAGCTGGGATCATTTTCAATGCATTGATGTAGCTTATATACCCTTTGGATCAGAGCTGGCTTTCCTCAGAATGTGAGTGTGCAGCTGAAGGTAAAGTCTATGAGATGTGCTCTCCACTTTCCTTAAAGCAAGGAGCAGTAAAAGGCTTCATCCTCATACATTCTGTCCAGCAGTAAATAGGCAATGCTCTTACTCAAAGGAAAAAAAACCAAACAAACAAAACAAAACAAAACAAAATAAACCCAAACAAACAACAACAAAACAAAAAAACCCACTAAAATGGGAGAGCTCTCCAGCAAGTAGACAGAATCAACAGCTGAGACCTGCCATGATCACACAGACTTCAGATTTCTTATTGCCCCATACCTGGTTGTCTCTTTTCTGAAAGGGTCATAACCGATGCTTGGTCCCAGTTCAGCAGCAGAGTTTCCCCGGCAACCACACACACGCCATGTCCATAAGCTCCTTACTGCCGCTGGCAGGCAGCACGGAGGGCTTCCCATTGCTCCCTGCAGCACTACATGGGGTACGGCACCACCTGCTGCTGTGAAGGCTGTGGCTGGGCATCGCTACTCTCTTCCCAGAGAGGGACTCATCCCCACCAGCCTGCTGGGACTGCAGAGATGCTCAGGAAAAAGGAGGAGGGCTGACAGACCACTTGCCTGGACCTTTTGTGACCAGGGGCAGGCAGGAGTCATCAGGATTTCCCCTTATCCCATCCATTGTTTTGCTTTGTGGTGTGAGATGACAGTGTGGAGTATATGTGCTGCTGTTTTATCTTCCCTGTGTTCACACACAACTCTCACCTGGAGATTCAGCCCCACGAAGACAGCCAGGTTTATTCACTTAGCCCAGGTCACTGGCTTCCTGCCATGAGTTCGCCCCAAAATTCAGAAAGAAGTGACTGTACCTTTTTTCCTCCTAAGCCTAGGAGTGAGCATTCAGCCATTTCATACTCAGCTGAGACCCTGAGGATCCATGTGCGCCCTCCAAATCAGATCCTATCACTTTGGGAAGGAGGTGCTCCTTGATCAGAGTACACCTCCTTCCTGCCATGAGCTCTCCCAAACCTGACTCATCCCAGCTCACTCCAACCCATGTTTACAGCATGGGCTAGGACAAAGCAATGCCAAACCCCCGCTGTGCACCAGGAGAGATGGCAGTTCTCTGTGGTGCGTTTTAAGAGAGATTTTGCACCTTCCTTATGTTGCCAAAACAGAGTAAATGAAGAAACGGTAACTTGGTCCACTTTTGTTCGGCCACACTGTTGGCAAACAGCTGCGTCATTAGCACACAACACGTATGTCTGCACCAGGCAATGGGAGACACAGACAATGTGAGCTGGCCCTAAGGCATCCATGTGTTAGCACTGTGTGGAAACTCAGCTCATGTCCAGTAAAGCTGCCATGGCAGAAGAATGAACTAGGTCAAATCCTGGCCTGCACTGGTGCAGTGACACTCCTGGTTTCAGATCAGGCTGGGGACTCTCTAAGCCTAAGGAGAAGAACCAGAGGTGGCTTCCTGAATTCTTGGTCCTGGAATCTAGATCCAATCTTTGAAAAGCAACTATATCACTGCATTTGTTACAAGAGTCCTTGGACCATGCAATAAGGATTTCAATATGGAGCCTCATTTGTGATGCTTGAAGACCTGATCCCCATCAGAGCTGGCTTTGGCTACAGCTAGTTCCCTCTTGTGCTCCAGGATGCATGAAAGCATGGCAGCACCTACCTTTTCTCTACCCAGGTCTGCTTTCTAACCAACCAGTGAGCAGTGCCTCTATTGGGAAGCTGCTGTCATGCCTGTCTTGCTCATCTAATTGATTCACAAAGTTTAAAACGATTATTGATTCTCCTCTTCCCCACCGTGGAGACTTTGAGACCAATAAAGCACATGGAGTAATTTACACAAATATTAGAAAGGAAAGAAGCTCCCTCCTCAAATGTTCTTCTTGAGCTTCTACCTATTAAGTCCCAGAAACTCAATAGGAAGTTTCCTACAGCTTTACAGACAAAAACACAAATGTATGAAGTCCCCTACATGCACATATGCCCATCCAAATGTTTGCAGGATGTTCTGCCAAATTCACACCTGCTGAATTATTACTTGCTATTGTTCTGTATTGGGATCATAGCTCTTTAGTTCCTTTGCCCTGATGATTAACATCCATTTGCCGTACCCCTTGCTGCTATGAGACTGAGGCAGAAATTGTGTCAAACCTCCTATTGAAGGAAAAGCCATTTCTGCCCTCAAATGAATTGGAAGTTGTTCTTGGTAAAAGACTGGACCATAGGAGACTTCCAGAGTTAGAGATTCCAATCTCCCCACAGTTCCAGAAACAATTCATATTCATGGCTGCTACGGTGATTGGCGCTGTAAGGACCGTTATATCCATCTCCATGATCGAAGCACAGGAACATTTACATTCTTCAGCGACTGATGAAAAAGATTTGGGAGAGGTAATCAGTCCATCTCACTTTGCAATAAGGGTGCTATGAGTTTCAGTTCTGTACTTCTTTTTGCTTGGGTGATGAAAGTCAACGAGCCCATTTCTAGTCAGCTTAACTGTGCCAGAGAACATAATTGAATTCACTGTTTTTTCTATACTTACCTGCACATTAATAGAATGTGCCGTCTATATATTCAATATGCCCTTGACATAACTTAAAAGCATCAACATAATAAATAAGATGCTCTTTTTGCACTTTAATTCAAATTTTTATATCTATATTAGGCTTTGTACTTTTTTAAACAAAACCCAAGGCTGGGACTGAACTGCCATATCTTTTTCAAGATCACAAACGCACATGAGGCACTGAGGTTTCTGTCCAGGATCAGCACAGCAGAGAAAGGCATTGATGGAGCAGCAAAAGAATTTGCCTCTGCTGGCCATTAATAATAAGAGCAACAAAAGTATCTGAGAGAATAAAAGCCAGGGTGAGGCATGTAACATATAGAAATAGCTCTTTGACTGACTCAAAGGCAAAGCTGATGCATCTTGTTTTCCTGCATCACCCGTTGTCTGTCCTCTTTCTTAACCACACGCTCCAGCACAACAGGGGAGTGGGAAATATCAGCAGGAGCTACAGCAAGCTGCAGAGAAACAAGCTATTCAGTCCGAACACTGCCTGACCAGGGCCTGTGACAAAAGACGAACAAACAAGAACATGATAAGGGGAAAAAGAAAGCCATGGTCAGGACTGCACCTCCTGCAAGGCAAGAGCCATTGCCTGCGATGTTTTATCTTTCCCTTCCACTTTGTATCTCTCTGTCTCATTATTTCTTGCCTTCCTGTGCACAGCTGCCTCCAGGTTCTTCAATGCATGCAGGTATGTGTATATATATACGTAGGATGGCTCAAGACAGGCAAATCTCCTCATCTCCAATATACCAGTTCAACTCTAACTCAGGCTGGCAGCACCTGAAGTGCATTAGCATTTGACAATGATCCCTATGAAATGAAGTGATGGTGCAGTCCAGCCTTACTGAAGATTAGTGCCTACATTACCACACATGCGTTCAGAGCTAATTAAGCCTCTGGTTAGTGCTCGCAGAGAGATGCCAAGGATTACACAGGCTGCTTCACTACACAGCCCTGGCCACGGCCCAGAGAAAGAGAGCTTGCATGCCTTCAAATTGTGGGCGAAAGTATTGGAGACGTGGTTTTAACAGATTTTATCCTTCCTGACAAATTACAGTCCTTCAGGACTCATCTTTCATGGAGGCAAGTAGTAATCTAATTAATATACACTAAGATGATCCGTGTAAAAAAAAAAAAAAACAAAACAAACAAACCACCAAACCAAAACTGTCTTTCCTTCAGGAAAGAAGGAATGCTTGTGGGAAGGGAATAGCCACAGAAAGGTTTATTTCAGGGTGCAGTTAAGAAATTCTGGAAGCAGAGACAAAAGTCATTGCTCTGGTCATCTAGCTTCAGGCTACTTTTTTTTTTTTTTTTTGCCAGCAGGAAGAAGTGTCTTTTCTCCTTTTCTCATGAAATCTCTGAATATCTGCCTCCTGAGAAGTACTGAGCCGAAAAACCTTTCCTTCAAGTCTGGTGGCCAGTGCAAGCTTGACCTTTTTGTTATCTCAGTGGATGCAGGATGTGTACATTCCTACATTACGCATATGTCTGCACTGTGTAGGAGCCTGCAGCAGTCGCTGTGCACCCTTTATCTCAGAGGACATTCTCCTCTGCACTAATAGCAGAAGAAACAGAGTTTAAAAACTATGTACGTTCATCATCTTGGCATCAGTGCTCTTCAAGGCATACAGCCTTGCAGAGTGGGCATGCTTGGTGAACGAAGCACACTGCATGGGAAATACTAACCCATTTAGGGTTCAGCTCTTCTTGTTATGCTACCCAGGAATTTCTGAGGGTTGATGGTACATCTCTTTGTCCTTTGACTCATCAATCTAATCCCGCTAACTTTGAAGTCACACCATACTCTCCAGGTGGAAGTGAAAATGTGGTCAGGATCCTTGTGCATTCAGCTTTAGACTACAGACACAAGCTCTCTGTTCAACAGAGGGCAAACATGGCCTTTACAGGTATCCTTCACTGGCCTGCCTTCCCAAGGATTCTCTCTTTATAATGTAGCTCTAGGATACCCAAGGAAGGAAAAGTATGCTGTAGTTTTACATATTTGCATGTTCTAAAATGTACAGACTCCGTCCGTACATAAAGGGCTGAGGATCCTACATCTCCTTTTTACAGGGAGGTTTCTGAGGGCCATGAGTTCCCCTTCAGCTGCCTGCTGTGGGGCATTTTGCACAGCCTATTAATATAATTCCCCTGTTTCATTGCTATGCAACAAGCAAATTTCTGAGTCCCCAGAAGATTTTCACTTCACTCCTTATGCACCAGCATGTCTACTTAAGCAGAGATTGATCACACAAGTTCTCTCAGCCTTGGACTCAACACTTTCAAGTGTTGAGTGAAAACACTGAAAAGTGGTCCCATTCCTGGTGAGTTTTGGCAGGGTATTTTTCAGGACTGTAACTGGGCAACTCCTTCCATCCTACGGTTTGCATCAAACCACGTCCTCAGAGTTTAAACAGCATCTTGTAGTCTTTACAGACTCAGAAAAGAGATTACTGCCTCTTGAAGTGCCAAGAGCTTTTGCTAGAGCTTCTAGGTTTTCCCTGAAGTGTTCCCCTCCAGGTATTGAATGGGCTGTGTATTACAACTGAAAAGATTTTCATTTAGCAAATTTTTCTTCTCAGCTTATGTACTCAATGCAGGGGCAATATGATAGATAAGATCACTTTGCTTACCCATATCTTCATAAGCTTGTTTTAAGCACATTGTATGATTGCTTCAGCTTTCCAACAACAGCCTCCTCACATCTCCAGGCCTCTCAAAACCATGCCTGGATTGTATAATTCCACAGCCTCATGTCCGAGATGCCAAGTGCTAACCTGGACAACCTAATAAGCCCACGAGGCACAACACCACCTTGCAGAAGTATTAGCTTGGATCTCTGAAGCTGAAGAATGGTTTCAGTACGGTCCCTGAACTAAATTTGTGATGACACGATTGTGCTACCCCTGGAGCTAGCCTGTTGGGCACTACATAAATGCCTACAAGCCATGCCATGCAGCTATGACCTCCCTGAGACTCACTGCCCTCCTGCAGTACCTGGATACCTCACTATCTTGGCACAGTGTTCCCATTGCATCTGCCACGAGAGACTTACCCTTGCTGCCTGCTCTTAAGGCTCCCTTTGCCCTCACTGCCTCAGCAGAGGTTGTTGTCTGTTCCCCAGGGCCCAGGGAACATCTTAAATCTTTTCTCTCAGGCCCACCTTATAATCTTCTCCTGCACTCCCCAGCCCCACTGAGTCCCTCTGGGCTGGCTCTCCTCCCACTTGCTGGGTGAGGGGTGGCCATGACCACGCTGAGACTGGGGCAGCAGGAGGTGAGGCCAAAAGGACAGCAGACGGAGGGTTCACGTCCACATACACGCACATCCCGATTAAGGATCCAGCTTTGTTTCCATGGCAACGTGCAGAGCCGCGGCAGCACAGTCCCTTCGTGAGCATTGGTGGCTGTGGTGTCTGCATGGCTAAATCCTCCTAATGCTCCCAGCCCCTGCCAGGGGCTGCTGGCAGTGACCCCTTACGTGCTTCCCAAAGCCCAGCAGATTAGGGCTCGCAGATTTCCCACTTGCGATGTGCCACCCAGAAACAGGCAAATACGGATGTGCCGACTAATAGCAGTAACAGAAATAACACCACTCATTGCAGTCGAGCTGTAAACCCCTTACAACAGCACTACAGAGAATTGTGTTTGCTTTCCTAGAAACTGGCAATGATAACCAACGAAGTGCAGTTCAAGGAATTAAAAGAAGGTATTTTTTTTCCTACCTTTCCTAAGGTAGCTCCTTAGCCAAGCAGCCAGCACTCCCCTAGGTCTACTGCCAAATGCCACTTGCAATGAAAGCCAACTCCACCTTTCAGGACAGGCTGTCCCACACAGCCCACCTTCCCACGGGACAGTACTACTGCTCCTTCCAAACAAGAATAAGCCCAGGCTGTTTGACCCCTCTGCTCTGACCCTGTGGTAGGGAGGAGAAACACAAGAGGACAGCTGAGACACTGCGTCTAGGAGCTGGCACCCTTCTCAGCACCTAACCAGGGAGAGGCATGTTAGGCGTGACCAGATGTTTTTTCAGATTTTTTGCAGTCAGAAAAGCTGCTTGCCATTTTAGAACTGAACCACAAACAGGACTGAAGTGATCATGATTTCTTGGCCATTTCTACTACATGTCTTAGGGGTTGTCTGCTGAGGAATGATTGGGAAAATTAATCCAAATTAACTAAAGTTGTGAGTTTAGCATGAATTCATTAAATCACATTAGCCTTGAATGGACACAGTTCTTCCAAATTAAAGCAACCCTTAGAAGAAAATCGAACTAAACTGAATTAAGGTCCTTTTAATTCTGAGGAACCGAGTGCCTACATGGGGTTTGATGTAATTAAGGAGTAGCAGCCTGAAAGGGATGTTCCAGCAGTGCTCTCCCAGACAGACTCTTCATATTCATCTTTCCAGTAACCCATCATGCTCTCACTGAAATGGGGTTAGGTTTCCTGCTTTCCCTGCGCAGTTTGGAAGCAGGGGCAGAACCTGTGTAGATCAAGTCTACTGATGACTTTCTGCTGAAGCCCGTTCCTAAGCCAGCTAATACCCAGTTTCTCTACCTGCTGCCAGGGTGTTTTCCCCTCACTCTAGTCTTAATGAAGAGCAGCCTTTTATATTCTCTCAGCCTGCATTTTGCCAGGTTAGATAAGCTACACTGTCTTAGTCTCCTCTTGCAAAACCAGTTACTTTTCTGACTCCATTTTGCTTTAATTGCAATAACTGGAATTATATGCAGAATTGTACACAGAGGAAATATCAGCAGAGCCTTTTACAACGATACTGATACTTCCCTGCCTTGGCAGGGAATATTCTGCCTGGCACCTAGGAACATAATTGCCTTTTATGCTGATGTCTCATATCGAAGACTCAGTCATCACATCAGTAAATAATACTCCCACTTTTTCTCTTTTTCACTTGCTTCTGATAATCCCATTGTTTTTAGGATCAGTGAGTAGGAATAACAAGGAATCTTCCCATACAGGTCAGCAAACTGTGCAGAGTCACATGGACCAGACAGAAGAAATAGAAATATGTTAGTGCTGTACTCTCCAAACAACTTCTGCTGCTCAAGTCCTTCAGATCTAGTGTCAGTTCTACCACATGGCTCCAAACCAGGTACTGTAGACCTGTCATTCTTCAAATCCCTGGACTTTGCATTCCACTCTCTTTTCACTGCAGTCTTCTGGACTGCCCAGTTCTTCCTGCTTGTTCCCTTTTCCACTTTGTGTTGATCACAGTACTCCAAAGTATGAACAAATGTCCTCATGAACATGATCCCTCACACCCCTACACCATAAACCACGGCCAGCCACTCAGAAACATTTACAGTTCTGTGGTTTAGAAAGTTTCAGATTAGCCACAGTACGCTTCATCCCATTTCTGATCTGGGAGGAGGGAGCAAGGGAGACAGGTTAGAAATGGTTAACTAATGCAAGCGAGACAATCAGTCTCTCATTCAGACAAGCACTACCCATTGCAGGACAGGAGCACATTTACAGCAAGTGTCACGTGAATACAGCCAGTTAAAAAAAAACCACCACCAGTAGTCATACAATATATATCCAAGCTGGGGACTATATTACCACAGGAAATCATTGTACTAAGCAGCAGAAAGAGGCAAAGAGGTAAATTATTATGTTCTAATTCAACACTCCATTATTGCTATTCAAGATGCCATTTACCAAGGACCAGGTTCCTTCACTGTAAAATTAGAGTTTTGTCCTGGTAATTTAGGCCCTTTAAAACTGTTCATTCACAGGTTTTATGCAAAATTGCTTAGACCTGGCTTGTCTGTGTTTGTTTGCTGTCAATGCTCCTGTATAGTTTTATCTGCATATTCATGTATGGAAATGTGCAAAAACTTGCAGAAGTGTGCATCTTCCGTGTTCATATGTAAGTATTCAAGCCAGAAGTGCTTGTGTGCTCATTCAACAAGGGAATAGAAACAATACCAAATAGAACTCTTTGACCAACCATAATTAAGTAATGCAGCCTGTATCAATCCATAGAGTAAATATTTTCCAAGAAGTTCAGTGAATAAATTCAAATAAATTTGTGGAAATTATGATCTGCACAATTGATATTCCATGAGCAGAAAAAGAAGCTAAATTCACTGAATAAATTATGTGTTGTGAATTAGTCCCCTGCTTTAGCAATTACTATGGCTGGATTATTAAAATGGATGGATAATTTAGCATCAATAGCACTACTTTTTGTCCCAGGTACTTAAATAATAATACTTAAGTTTTCTATAGCAATGCTCAAAATAAATTAATTGACAATCTCCCTCCTTTTTTGTTGTTGTTGTTTTGTTTTGTTTAAAGAAACAACGTTCTTGGTGTAGGTACCAAACTTCCCAGTATGTACCAGCTCAGCAGACTGGAGGAAATATAACCCATATCCCTGAAGAGTCCACTAGATCCTCCATCCAGTGTAAGAACTAGTTAGGACATCCGTCGTGACTCTGTACGAGAAGATGGCTGCATTCGGGATGCAGGAGGAGTAGCCTAAAGCAACAGGCAACCGTTACTGTTTGAAAGTGTCTCACCACATTTAATGGGCTAGTGAGCAGTAGATTTGCCCTTTTAGAACAGGTCTTCTGGGAAAATCCGTTATTAATTGTCATCTCTTCTGTAGTGTCACTGAACTGTGATGTTCAGCAAACAATATTCCAGTCTGAGGGGCAAATTAGTTATTTGGAGAGCTAGAAATTAGATTGAAATCAGCCTGCTACCACAGAATAATTTGGGAAGTAAACGGCAAGGTGTCTGCCTAGCTCCCTGTAGATCTCTCTGAAACACCTCCTTCAGTACGACATGCACAACCGCCACCCTGTTGAGGAAGGTAAAGGATGGAGGAGGTCTGAGCTGCCCACTGCCTCTCAGGCAGGCCTTCCAGTGCAGGCGTAAGAGATTGGCCCAAACCAGGGGAAATGGGAGGGTGGCTGTGGAGCAGCCTTCCCATATGCTGTGCCTGGGATGGCAACTTAGAACAGAATTTAGTGCTGCAAAAATCATCAGTTTGCCACCTTGTCACCTTGTTTAAAAGAAACAAGGCAATTTCCTGATAATTTCACTAAAAAGAAAATCCTGAGCCCTCCCAGTCCCGATATAAAGCCAGGGGTTAGTGCTGGTCCATTCCTCCCTTCCCCAGGTGCTGTGCTGCTGCCACATGCGAGATTAACAAGGAGGTTATATTTAAACTTCCAAGAGGAGCTGCTGTGCGATTATGGGTCTATTTAAAATCCTCCGGGCAGCTGCAGTACATAATAACAAGTCAGCGGGAGGGAGAGAGAGAGGGGAAGGAGGAAAGGGAAAGGAGGGGGATCGGGAACGTCATGGATTGTCTCCGAAAAATTGATTGCTAGAAGATGGCAGGGGGTGCAGTCAAGTTAAAGATGCCCCCTGCAGGGAGTGAAAGGGAGAAGGGGGATGTGCAAGAGAGGTGCCAGCACCAGAGGAACGTGCTGATGGCAGGGGGATTGCAGAGGCCAGCGTGGAAAGCTGCCAGACCTGAAACCTCACTGCCTCAGGCAAGGACGTCATTCCCTTAAACCCACTCCGCTTGCTCCGGAGGGCTCTGTCACACGCCACTGGGTGCCTGTCCAGGCTTCCTCAGATCACGGGCTTTGAATGAGTAAATAGCTATTATTAGACTGTCCTCTCCAGCCTGCCCACATATACACCTCACCCTTAGGCCAGCACAACATTCCCCCAGGACTTTACTCAATCCTAAGCTTTGCCATATCCTTTGGGAATCTGCTCCCCTGTCTAAACTGTGACTAAAGAATAACAGTTTCCTCATGAGACCGGAGCTGGAACCCAGCTCTTCTTGCCTCGTCATAAACCACATTTTCTGAGGTTTTTCACAAAGCTTTCACGAGCTGCCTCCACCATCCTCTGTCACTAGGAAACAGACGAGATGGGCTGAGGTCCACCTAAGCGTTCACCAACAAACATTCTCAGCTCACAGTGACATCAGAGGTCAGTAACATCATGACTGGTGAGGTCCCATGAATAGTGCTGGGGCAGGTGAAGCAGCAGCAGTAGTGGCTGGGAGACAGAGACAGGTTCCAAGGCTGCAGAGGTCTGGGCTGGTGGTACCAGCCCTGGGCTGAGCTGAGGAAAGTGTACCTCAGCACTTCACATCATTGAAGGATGAAGGCTAATTCATTCTTAGTTGCAGGAATGAGACTTTTCAGCCACCCCATCATGCCGGCTTTCATCTAAAAATTTCCCTTTGGTGGTATCATAGCCTCCTGCCTGCCTGCCCTCTTCTAACCAGTCGGGTTCCACATCCCTTCAATTGCTGCAATCTAGCCAAGATAACTGCATTTCAGTGCTGACTGGAGCCTTTGTGATGCAGTCTATAAAACACTTTGGGAGCTTTCCAGAGGAAAGATGCTCAAGAAACATCAGTCATAGCAGTCCACACACCTTCTCTGATACTGTCCTTTGTGACCCTTTCCTACTCTTCTTTTCTCCCCATTCTTCTGTCCCTACACAACCATTTTCAGTACTGGAGAGTGGTGCTACTGGGCAGGTAAAGAGTGTCTCTCCAGAAAGAGATTTGCCTCAATTTCCATCAGCACCAGAGAAGAGGGGGAAAAAGTGTCCAAATTAAGCTGCTTGATTACTGAAATTAATCTTGTCACTTAGCATCCCTTTTCCACAGAACAGGGCCTTTGATTAGCCTCCTTGTTTCAGAATATTACAAGCAGACATTTATTAAGCAGAAGGCAATTCCTCCACAGGGGGAGAAGGGCAGCTGATTCCCAAGGGAAGGCTGCTCTCAGGGTAGCAGACAGCCCCAGCTTCGTGGCAAGCAATGGGGTGCTGCTCTCAACACCCAGTCAGGGCCCCCCAAGGATTCTCCAAGATGCTCCCCCCAACATATCACAAAGGATCATCCTGCTGTTACTGTCATAGGCTTAGTATTTATAAGGCTGACAGCTCTTGCAGAAAGTTATTGATTATTATTACCATCATCCTGACAGCCCTCAAAGGCTGTGAGGTGCTATGTCCCCCCTGCTTGGCTCCCTCTGAGTGTTAAGGAAATGCAGCCAGATGGGGAGCTGTCCCCAGGGTGAATGGCAGACCAATGGACGTGCATATGGGACTTTTGGCACCCGCACTTCCCTCTCTGCTTTTTCTCCACCTACACACAGCATCACAATCCGCATGGTTGTGACTTTGCACATCCGTGCCATCACAGGTGGCAATGTGCTTTTCCATTCCATAGGTCACACATTCAGAAGCCAGTTCCTCACTGTAAGGGTGCACTAGTCTCACTGACCTGACCCAGTGTGCCATACTTGCTGGGGTGGCTGAAGGGAGAGCTTGGAGAGGGCAGTTGGATGCCCCAGGGATGTTCTCACAGCATCCAGGGAATTTCAGAGCCCACCTTCCCCTATAAAGAGCCCAAAACTGGTACTGCTGGTACAGTAGGATGAGAGAGGGTAGAAGGTTGCCTCCTACAGCTTCTTCTTCCTCCCCAGCCAAAGGGTTCTTGGACATGTTTACTGGTATACAGATATATATCCACAAGCATCTCAGGCAAATCGCTGGCAAATTTTAAGTAGACTAAACTGATTGCTGGGTTTCAGGCTGCACCAGACAAAGTCAGCCAGCACTGAAAGGTTGTAAAATCAAAGATCAACCTTTACACTATCATCCTTTTCCTTACTATGCAAGGGATCTTTTTGGTACAGCAGGCGTAATGCTCACAATATAGCTACTAAAATGACTGTATTCCAATCTCTGTGTGCTACAGCATCACAACACCAGTGCTTCATCTTGCAGGAGAAATACAGATGAGAGGGATCATGAGGGTAAGGCCTATATAAGATTTAAGTACAACTTTTTACAACCTGTTGATCTGGAAACTGGCAAAATTCAGCAGTTCTCTAACCACTTTCATCAGAGGACTTCAAACTACTTTCCAAGCATTAACTAAGTTTCACAGCAGCCCAAATCCTCCAAGTACTTCCTTGCATTCACTGGTGAAATCAAACTTGCCTAGCCTACGGGGAAGTATCATTATCATCTCTGTTCTACAGATGGGGAAATTGAGGCATCCAAGTGATTTAGAGAAGGTCATGAAGAGATCCAAGAGCAGGAAAGAGCTTTTCTTGCCTTGGGTCTTTCTTCCTCAGCCCTCTGCATCCCCACTCTTCACAATACAGCCACTCAGCTTCCAGGCTGCATTCAGCAGCCCACATATAAAAGCAGATCAAAGATCCTGGAGCTAATGAAACTTATTTGAACCTCCAAAACTATTCTGAGGGGCCCAGTTGGAAGTGGGGACTCAGGTCTGTAATAACCTTAATTTTAGCTCATTTGGGTTTGCTCTCCCTTTCCTCCCCCAGAGTGGCAGACAGGTCGTACAGGCTGAATGAGGAACTGTGCTTTGATGAGGCATCTACAGGTTTGGTGTGGTTTTGTTTGTGAGTTTGCTGTTTCTTGGGTACCAGGTCTGCATGGAGCATTGAAATTCCACCCTGAACAGCAGCGAGCAGCAGAACCTGGTTTCCATAGCACTACCATGGAAACCATGCACTGCGAATCTGTGCCTTCAGGCCCCTCTGCAGCTGAAACATCTTTCTGCTCCTCCCCAGCACCCACCTCCACACTACAAGCCCCCAGATCGCCTTGTATGTCTTGGATGATTAAAAGGTGTGGTACATAGGAAAAGCAGGACCCAGTTTGGCTCCTCCCTGGATCATAATTCATAATGTGTAAAAGTGTCCTTTGAAGAAAAATACTAATAGCATACTTCCTTCCCCCACTCCATACATAAAAGTAGGAAAACCTCCAGTTAAAATTCCTCAGCTTGAAATAGCACAAGTAAAATTTCACCTGGTAACACATTAAGGTGCAAACCCAATAATCTCATGCAATGGGTTCCTTTATCTTCCTTTGTCTGCCCGCAACACCAGCTTCCAGAAGTGAAGGATTTAGTTAACTGTTAGAATGTAGAACAGGCTTCCCTTAATCTTCTCTAGTTTTGCAGGGGTTTTTTGCTTCCTCTCCTATGGCTCATACTAAAAAAGGGGCAAAGATGGAGGGAGAAGTCCTGACTACAGTGGATGTACTATCCATCTTATTCCCCACCCTGCATCCGCTGTCTGCTTGGCCAAATGCATACTGCAGTGAACATGGAGCTGGCATTTTAGTATCTTAAAGAGATACAGCCTCAGAGCATTAGCTCTCCACTGTCTAGGAGGTCACAGGTCCTCCCAGAACCTTGATAAGTCAGTCTGTAACAGCCTTAGTCATCACGAGGGGTTCGAGTTGTAATGCTTAGGCCCTCTACCCCAAGAAAAGGACAGGAGAATGAAGGTCTAAATTTCAGAGGGACAGCAACAGAGAAGTGAGAGTCAAGACCTAACCAACAGGGAGCAAAAAAGCAAAAGCTTCTTCTTGAGGGAAGAACCATATTCAGAGTGAGGGAGAAATCTAGTTTCTCCGCTTTGCCATCACCCTGTTCTCTGATACGATTACAGAAAAGGATATGTGTTACCAAGATAGGCCAGAAAATGTTGTTCCATTGGCTGGAAATCACCCACAGCCAATGACACAGAGCTGCTTTATGTACTGTCAAAAACGGCAGCTCTCATCTGACATGCATGGAGCAAGGTGAGCCTCTGGACGGGAGAGAGACCAGTTTTAACTGGCTTAGGTCAGAGTCCATCAAGGGCACAGACCTTCATTCCCAAGCAAGTGTCAGAATAGCAGCAATAAACAAATATCAACATAATATCAAATTTTGCATATTTATAACCTGCCCACTGCCTACTCAAAAAAAACCCCCAAACATTGCTTTACTCTCTGAGGCAGCCTCTGCTGCACGTGAACCAGCTCTTCTCCATGTGCAGAGCAGTCTTGAGGCTATCAGTCACATCGCGACCAGGGCCACGTCTCTCTCACCTGCCTGTGGCTGTAACTCATCTGAAGTCTTGCTGAGCAAAATGACTGATTTGCTGCATTCCCTTACGGAGCATGAGGAAGATCACCTGTCTTCCATCATATGTGTCCACTTACCCTGACAGTCTCCTACAACAACAGAGTATTTTCCTGCATCGCCAGGCCCACCTCTAGTTTATCTTCTCCAGCGTGTGTTATGCATAACGTCATTTCCTGAAGAAAGGAAGCTTCTCAGAACCCAAATGCTTTGAGCTTTTTGTTTTCTCTTAATTGCCCCTTCATATAAATAACTACAACTCCCAAGTGACTTTGACTCCAGTTTTGGACTCCAGCTTTCTGTTAAACAAGAGCCTATAGGGGGCCACTCTCACCCCATTGAAGTCGTGCTGTGATTTAAAAGAGCTTAATACAGATCAGACTATAACCCCTATCCTTTTCACTCTGTTCTTTATTATCTTAACGAGGTTTTCAACCCATCTGTTAAATCATGGATGAAGAAAACTAGCAGTTAGTTACATGTCAAAATCCATGCAACCACTTAAAATTCATGCCTACTAAACTGGCCTATAGTCAGATGTTTCTAAGTCAGGTGTACTGTGTCTGGAAAAACAAATTTGTTATGCGTGATCACCTCCTTAGCTGGAGTGTCTTCTAATAAGGTTAACTCGAGGAAGTGAGAATAATAGCTTAGGACAAGTACATAGAGAATGGTTTTATTTTTTGTGTTGGTTTGTTCGTTTTTTTCCCAGGCAGCAAGAAAAGATTAGTGGCTACTTTGCTGCAAAGGGCCAGTTTTGCTTGTACCATTAACTCTTTTACTTAACACGACCTACATTTTCAGTACGTGTGTGAAAAGTTTTGACAGCCTCTTCAATATCACTGCTCTTCTGAGCTCAGGATAAAACCTCTTTGGCCCCTCTCAAGTTCCTTTTAAATCCCTAAATTACCTTCACATAATCTTCAGTCTCTCATCTTGTATTCAGTGGACATCTTTGCACAGAAGTGCTGTCAAGACCAGGGCTGCTGAAACTAAATGAGGCACTGATTACAAAGATTGTGGTATTTTTTCCTTGTCTGTGGGGCAGTTTATGGTGATACTGTGATCAACCTGCATTAACGAATCTTCAGAGTATATCATGTACACTACATTGGTACTGCCTCCTCACAAAGCTTCTCAGATCATCTGACAACAGCTTTATGGAGGTTTAATGCAGCTCAAAATCTCCACTATCTAAATATTCATGCTCTCAGTATCAGAATTCCTTCCCTCACAGTAGCAGGAACTGATCTATTTTTAACCATTTCTTTACTCTTTTAGATCCTATGTGTCCAGCTTTATACGCTTCACTTTATCACCTGATGATTTCCAGAGAAATAAAAACTTTATTTACTCTAATCTCTACTTATGACCACATGGGAATTTTCCAGGCTCATGAATCATGGAATGATTTGGCTCCTACCACTCTACCCTATAGCCAGGCAGCTTACCTCACCCCAGGAAAACATCCTCAAATGGTACCTTGAAAAGACCTCAGCTTAGCTGATTTTGAACCTTACAATGATAGTACTACTGATCATTCCTTCTCAAGCGTGTTGGGCTTTTAGCCATACTTTTCATTGAGCCGCTTCCCTGCAAAAGACAAAATCACCCCGAATTTCCCTATTTTATCACTTTCATTAGTTTTTCTCTCAAGGCTAATGTCATTTTTTCTGTCATTAGACTAACTCCTATGCAACTTCACTTCAAGAAGTATCCCACTTGCTTTGATGCTGACAACAAAATCATCTGCTATTGCAAAACTGTCCTTTGAAGCTACAAAGAGCTGCCCAGTTTTAATGATGATGTTGGCATCTTCTTTAACTATATTGGGAATGCATTTGCAAAGCAAAGCACAGCACTGCAGTTCTTACACCCTTTTCTCAAATGTCGACATCAGTTTGTTGCATCAAACAGCAATAACCACCAGAGTGCCGACATTTGAGAAAACACAATGTGTTGTGCCATTTTTGGTGGACGCTGACTTTGAAGCAGGAAAGTGGTCAGAGCTCTCTGTGCAGATTTCTCCTTTTGCAATACAGCAGATTCCTCACCAAAGCCAGGCTCTCTCTGGACTCAGTGACTCCTCCCCTCAGGAAATTTAGAGTAGTCTTCTGAGGTTTACCATGGAAAGTCTTCTGGTCACATTCTCTCTCTGGTCACCCTCACTGAGTTTTGTCCCCTCCTACCACCATCCAGTCCTTTAGCAGGGACTGACTTAACCTCTCATAAATGCCAGATGGAGTCTTCATTTCCGCTTCCACAAGCCCTCTCGAGTTTTTCTGTCTTCTTTTTTATCACTCTGGTTCAAAACCACAGGTTGAATTTGCACTGACTGCATGATCACTCCATTTATATACTCCCATTTCAAAGAAAAACTTCTAGGGCTGAAATCCCCCGAGAAAAGCCCATGCTCCCACCTACCAACAATTTTCATTTTGCTTGCGGGTTTAGGGTCAGTTACCATGCAAGTGTTCCCTTGCATCACCTGCATTTCCAGAGACTCAGCTCTAGGAAGATGTTTTTCTGTTTTGTTCTTCCACTCAGCATTATTTTCTTAGCTCATTTTACTCCTGGTGCCATGTGCTTTCCAGCAGTCACTCAGAGCCAAGGAGCCAGCTCTATTCAGTATCCATTCACAGGCTGCTCCACAGAAGTAAGGGGAGCATCCTTCTAACACAACAGCTGGCAACAGCTGGCTCCTGCCAAAGCATGTCCCCACAAGCCCTGGAAAATGTGTGCTCTGTCCAAGGGTTTGCTAAGGCAGCTCAGAAATGACTAGACAAAAGCTGCTCAAAATGAAGCACACATTACAAATCAACATTACACTCATGTGCAGGATTTGCCCATACACGACCTGTTTTAGAATACATTTCTGGTGATGTCTGAGCCTTTCTTGGGAAGCCTTGGTGATCATGCCAGTTTCCAAGGGCTTCTGGTCACGCAGAAACACAAGCAGATATTATTGGTAAGTGATTGGCCGTCCTCATTACAAACCTTTGAAGCAGATTAAGTCACCCAGGCACAGCTGCAGAATGGACTCCCTTTAACCAGCACGTCTGTCCCAGTTGTTTTATTAGCCATGCCCCTTGCAGAGCTGTCATTTCTGCACCCTCATAATCCCTGGATATTATCCATAGCAATATAGTTTGGACTGACATTGATTTGCAGGATGACCAAGAAGATCCACAAAGGTCATCCTGCTCACAGTCATGCAATGCGTCAAATTGCAGATAAGTCCAATTGCAGAAGATAGAATTATAAGCATCCTCGATAATCACCATGCAGAGCCCAAGCAAAGCACCTCTCCTACCCACCATGCTACTCATTAGGACTTGGAGAGAAAAATGTAGACCTATATGGGAAAAGGATAGAACTCTTTCAAAGCCGTGGTTTAGATACATGAGGCCTAAACAGCAGCATGTTGTAGCAAAGTAAAAAAGCATCCTTTTTTTTTTTAATATAGATTTACAGAGACAAGTATGCAGAAATGACATCTTGGACCCACACAAGCTCCCACTGAACGCTGCAGAATAAGATGTTACACAAGACGTCAGCACTGAGCACTGAGCACAGCCCCTCCCCGGCATAGTATGCGTGTATCCTCAGAATGGAAATCTCTTGCTTCTCTGCCTGTACTGCCCCCCCATCCCATCTGCCTTCCCCAGTTCTCTGACAGCTTCAGCTCTATGTTCCCTCAATGCTGCTAGCAAACGTAGCCTCTGTCTCCCCACTATTGCTGTCACAGACTGTATCATCTTGCACTTAAAAGTCCTCACTGTCACATCTCCTCCCTTCTCTTCCCCTACAAGCCCCTCAGAAAAAGGGATATGGGTCCTCATCAAGAGGCTGCAATGAAGGAAAAAAGGCTCACACTAGCCTCAGATCAAAGAGGGGACTTCCCAGTGGAGAGACAAGCACTAGGGGAATCACACATACTAATGTCCTGCCGTTTTCATCCACCCTCCATGCTTTCTGTAGGTAGACAGCTCTTCTTCATCCCATTCCACCCTACACCCTGCACCTAAACATGCTGTCAGAATGGGGAAGCATCTGCATTGGGTGATGATGAGAGGGTGGTGAGGCCAAGAAGGCTGCAGACTGTCATGATCCAGAGAGAGTTTTGATAGCGATAGCCCCTGCATCTTTGGGCCTTTTGCCGATAAGGAAAGCACCAGAGCAGATTGCAAGGCATTCCAGCAGTGGATTTTGTCTGAAGAGGGTAATGTACATGTGGGTAATTGTGCTACATTTCTTGAGCTGGCAAGAAAACAGAATTGCCGTTTTCTTTGTAGTCTGAGGGCAAAACAGTTCTCCCATTGTAATATTTAAAAGGCAAATATTTGACATAATTTACAAAAGAGAAATACTTGAAAATCTCCACTTCGTGACATCACAAAAAGATTATGTTTGTTTAACCTGTCACCTACTCAGCTGGCAGGACAGGACTCTGAAAGAGCCACGCAGCCTCTCTGCAGACTGACCAACCTGTCTCCTTTCCATCCACAGTTGTGACAAGCCTGACACGTTCCCAGGAGACTTTTCAATACTGTAGGATGAACATTTTCCAACTGAAAATTCTTCCACCTGCAAACCTTCAAGGCAGCTCTACTACACATTTAGAAACGTTTCTGATACACCAGTATGCCGAGAGTATATTCATACACTATTCACATGCTATTATCTCCTGATTCTTTAAGGGCTTGTCCCTAAAAAAACAATGCAGTAGATTGGCATTTTAAGAAGCATAATCACAGTTAAAATGATAAATGATCAGCACAAGCTTTTGCAAGAGGAACTCATAAGTGGACTCTAATTTTCATTCTTTCCCTTCATCTCCATACAAAGGCTCTGGTTCCCCCTTTGGTTTTGTTTAGCAGCATTTAGCTGCTTTGGGCTCTGATTCCACCGCTGACCACATAGCGTTTTTTGCCATGTCTGTGGAGATCCTCACTGGAGTCCATAAGGATCTGCCGAGAAGCTGGAGATACGCACATCATATCAGCACGTGGAATCCAAGTGTGCCACCCCTGTACATTTTCTGTCATACAAACGTATGTGGATATTGCACACGCATACTGGATTGCAGTCTCAACTTCATCTATTTTGAAAGTTCTCTTCATCCCCACTCTCCTGTGGGACTCCATGGCTGGCAAAATTAAAATTTTGTTCCCTTCAAATGCTATATATCTGTTTTCCCTAGAGGAGGCTGCAATTTTCTCTGTGATCTGAAATTGCAGCAATACTTATATTTCCTATTTTGTTCACTGTAGTTGACTGTTTTGGCAGTCATCCTGTAGCAGTAGTCCACACGTAAAGAATCATCCCACAATTTTCAATCCAGTTTAAAGGAATTGTTTTCTGAGGAAAGCAAGGAGCTTAAAATGTTCCCCTCTGGCAGAAATTTCAAGTACTTCGGTATTACATGCAAGAATTTTACCTACCTGTCTTATTCATCACGGCATTTCACAAGCACCAATTTAAATTCTTTGCACTTCTAGGGAGACCCAGAGTTTATTCATGATGCTTTTCCCTTAGTCCTCCCTCAATTCTCCCAGTCACTCAGAGAGAGAACTTTAGTTCTCTCTTTCCAGGTGATGCTCAAAGCACTGAGTGCTCTTGTTTTGTTCTGTGACCAGGGGAAAGGATGCAGTAGAAATTAAGGCAGGGCACTAGAAGGCAAGGTAACAATTCTTCATTCTTGCCATCAGCTCATTCTCTTGGTTTGATTTACACTAGTTGCCTCAAAGTTTTCCTTACATTTATTTTCACTGAAACACTCAGAAGCCTTTAATAATGGCATTTACATGTATAATGTAGCATTACTAATATTAAACAAAGCCATTGAAATCCCCTCCATTCTGCAAGCCCCATACCTTTTCAGAACAAATTATTTTCAGAGTAACCTCTCCCAGACACATACCCCCACCACCACTATGTTATTAAGTCCAGATACTTTGTCCCATTCCCTATTCACTTTCAATCTCAATATTCTCTGAGTCATGAAGATACGAGAGCAGGACAACAATAAAGATGTTGAGGCCAGAAACAATCAGGGTCAGGACAGACATAAAATAAAGTGACTAGAAATTCAGCCTTTAAATCCTGCACATTCTAACTGCTGAAGCTATCTCTGCATTCCAGACAGCACAAGCGCCTGAACTAAGAGCGTTACAAGAAAGACAAGCTTCAGGATAGGTCAGGAACAACTAAAAGAAGAAAGTACTGAAAGTTTAGGAAGCAGATTTGGTGTTCGGGAAGCATCCTGCCTCCACATCCCAGCACATCTAAGTCTTCAGCCATCTTCCCTGCTCGTACCTCTGAAACCTGCTCATCACTTGAGAAAGCTTCAGAGACATCTGTTGCAATTATAGGAAGTGTTAGGAGCTTTGATCAGTTCTTTTAATTGTTGTTTTAATTGGCTTTTCCCTCTCTCGGGCATGCAATGATTCAGACATCAGTTGTTTCTACAAGATCTCTGCTGCATCCCTCCCCGTGTGACCCAGCTGCTGCTCTGCTCAGCAAACCAAGCTCACCCCAAGCCATGCTTCACACCTTGTTCTCTGCTGGCAGGGTTTGAGTGTCCCCACACAGCTGGGCAGGCAGCACTGGTGTACCAGACAGGAGGCTGACAGTAACATCAGGGTGCTTCCACAACAGCGATTCAGGACATCTCACTTCCTGGGGACACAGGATCCACTCCTGGGTCATAGAGTCTTAAAAATCTGCCTGTGCAGCATCACAGCCCAAAAGCTTGCAGTGTACTTGCTAGAAGGAAGGGACAAACACCTAATAGATCAATGCCAATATAAACTGAAATCACAGGGGGAAAGCGTCACAAAGAATTTTTGTACCATATGGACCATTCTAGAATGTTTCTACAATTCAGACAAATATCACTTCTGGGGCACCTTAATGCTACTTTATAGCAGCACAGAAACACTGGCAGGAGAAGGTCTTAAAGGATCCCTTGCAATGAGACCATCGCCAACACTAGATCTGATCAGCTGTGGCTGGCCTTGGGGCCCTTGTTCCAGCACTGCACTACCCTCTTACTGAAAATTTCTTTCCTGGTGTCCAGTGAGCTACTGTGGCCTCTCATTACACTGTCTGGCATTTCCATGAACAGTTTGGCTCCATCACTTCTGTAAACGCCCTTCGAAAAATGATGGGCACCTACACCTCATACCCGTATCTCAGAGGGCAGAGCCAAACCCAGTCCCTCAGGATGGCACAGGGCATGCTGCACCTGTGTCAGGGTCAGCTCAGTTACACGCTGCAAGTAATACCCATGGCCTACAGATCTTCCTGGTTTCCAAGGAGGCAAAAAGAGGTATGAGGATGGATGACACAACTGGAAAGGTCTTCCTGAGAATCAACTAAATAAATTACAATTCTCCTGCAGAAAAGTGACAACTAGGGAGAATATGGAAAGGACTTCTAAGATCAGGGGCTGAATAGAGAAGGTGAAGAGATACTTTTTTCCAGTAAAAGAATGAGGGGATTCCAAACGAGAATGCCAAGTGGCAGATTTCCAACAAAGAGGAACTTCTTCACCCCATGAGCAGTTAAGTGGTGAAACTCCTTGTCTCTTGGAAGCTAAAAACGTGCATGGGTTTGCAAATGCCAAGAATATGCATGTGGGTAAGCATACAGAAGAAAAACCCATCCAGAGCTACAAAATACGAAGATACACCAACAAGCTTAGAAAGTCCCACGCCATAACTCATGGGATGCTTGGAGAACATTCTGAGGAAGTATCACTAATTGATTCTCTATCTCTTGCTGTCAGATGCAGAATACTGGGCTTTTGATATAAACCAGCTTATACATCATTACAAAAAGGTTTCTAAACTAACATTTACTGGACAACTTTAATTCTACTGGGACAGTATAGCAAAGTCCCTACCACTACGGGTCAAACCAAGTTACAAATCACCCGCCCCTTTTTGTTTAAATGTTGAATCATTAAACAGAACCATGACTTTTATCTTCCTGGAGAAAAGGAGTGTGCCTTATTGCCCCATCAGTCCAGCAGGACATTACTGCTATCCTGCAGATGCCAAAGGTGCAGAACACCTGAGCTCAAGGACTTCAGCCATGGCACATCACTCTGCTACACTCTTTACAGCCAAAAGGCCCCCTAGCTCTGGAACATCTTTTATGAAAAATAGTAATGCCATACCATGGCCAGGATGGAACAGGCTTTGAGGTCAAAAATCATCTTAAGCAAAATTTGCACCTTCGCTCCAAACGTTCACAATACATAACTTTCGTCCTCCCCTGATTTTGAGACCTCTGCTATACATGAAAATCCCAAAATAGACCACAAGATTAAAAAATGGTCTTGGAGTAGTAGCCCATTTGGCTAGGGGAAGAATGAGCAAGGAAACCTCTTCACATCACCTTTTTATTTCTGTCCTGATGGGAAGAAAACGCTTCCCAGTACTGCTCTGCCACACACCACCTCATGCTGTCATGACGATGCTCCACTGGTACAGCAGATCTGCTCCCAGCCACCCGGACCTGCCCACTACAGGCATGCCGCCATTTCTGTTTCTAGTGCTGCCTGTGCCAGTTCCTTTCTCTTCCTACTCCCTTGGGTCAGAGGCATAGCCCACGGAAGGCAGTTTGGCTGGGGGCATCCCTGTGTCAGACTAATCTCAGCTGCTACAGAGGCCCTGGGAGTCTGTCAACA
Source organism: Buceros rhinoceros silvestris (assembly GCF_000710305.1). Taxonomy (NCBI): domain Eukaryota; kingdom Metazoa; phylum Chordata; class Aves; order Bucerotiformes; family Bucerotidae; genus Buceros; species Buceros rhinoceros. The sequence continues at coordinate 167,520 of NW_010430933.1, forward strand.
GCCAGAATAAACTGAGGTGGGTCTGAATCATGCCAAATCCCAAGCCAGCGAGGGGAAATGTACAGGTGCAGAAGTGGTGTAAAGCTACTTCTCTGCTTCAGTACACTGATGCGTACCAGATACAGCTCAGCATATCCAGGGGCCAGAGCCCAGCAGCACAATGCCCTGAAGAGACAGATGACTCCCATGTTCTCACTGCAGGTGCCTTCCCTATAGAGGATGGGACCTGGGGAGCGAAGGCTGTCTGGACAGATTTGTGCATGCCAGCACATTTGTGTTCACCCCAGGCTTATTCCACTAGCTTTTCTAGTCTTAAGACGTAGTTTAAGCTAAGCAGCTCTCACGCCAACACCTGGCAGCACCGAGGCAGAGATGAGACAATGGCATTCTGAGCAAGGAATAAGCACGCCATGGTCACACACTGCCATCCCCTGCTAACCTCACCATCTTTACACCTCTTCTACCCCTCCTCGCCCTGATCCTGTGGCAGGTTCCTTGAGGAGTAGAAAGTTGGTCCTCACAGAGCCAGCACACACTGAGCTGGCACGGGCTTCAGAGGAATTAAATCAGACGGGCAAAGTCTGATCCCTTTCAGGGAGCGTGCGAGAGAGGAGGCAGCACTCAGCACTTCAGACATCAAGGGAGAGTAAGAGAAAAAGAGATGAGAGAAAGCCTCACATAGAAAAGGCAGCAGGAAAAATGTCCTAATTTGGAGAGACAGGCCTCATTGCCATGGCAACCCAGAATCACCCCAGAGCGGCCAGATCCCACTTCGACTTCGTATGTGGTGTTAAACGATTCAACCATTAAGGTAAAATACCAAGGGGGAAAAAATAAGGGGGCTGTGGAAGGGAAATTATTTGGCAAAAAAGGAATTTTCCTCTGGGGGTATTTGGGCAACTGAAGTGAAACCTTTGAGTCTTAAGTTGT
>NW_010430934.1:0-8474 GCF_000710305.1 Buceros rhinoceros silvestris
ACGCTGCACTGCCAGGGTCCCTAAACCATCTGCTAGGAGTGGTGATGAGATGTCAGGCAAGCAGGGCTGTCATTAATGGGGATCTTTTATCCTAGCCTGATGGCATCAGTTGGTGTGGGACTGACCTGCTGGCTGTGCACACTGCTGGTGTGGGACTGATCAAGCTCAGGTCCCTGTACCCACAGCACCCATAGTTTGTCCTGCCAGGCTCTGCCTTCCCGAGGGACGCTGTGAGAGAGGACAGTAATGTGGAAAAAACAGGGCTCTGAGGACAAGTCCTTCACCCATAACTGACGGATGTGCAACATTTTGCTCTCTGAATGACTACCCATCCATCATCTTCCCTGAAGGACAGGAGTGAATCCCATGGGTGCTTGGGAGCTGTTCGTTGGGGTCCTGCTGCTTGAGTCACTCCACTGAGCCCCTGCACCAAAAACATCGTCTCCCAGAGGTCAGCCTTGGTGAACCCAGGCTGCCCATGCACCTGGCTAGACTCCTAAAAACTGTTGTTGAGTACAGAAAGTCCCTCTGACTTGTACAGGAGAAGCGATTTTGCTCAAGAGTTCACTTGCCGGCATATGAGGAAGCAATTTTCTGCTTCATCAGGGTGCAGCGCTGGCTTTAGAGGGTTTTGTGCCAGGGTCAGTGACACCGCTTGCCGTCACGGATCCTGCTACCCTACATCCCACTGACACCAGCCTCTCAGTGCTTGTGTCTCCTGAGCAAATGAATTTCATGCTCCTGTGATTTTGGGGGAGAAAAGGTGAAGCGCACCACTGAGAGCTAACAGAGCAGAGTTTGGCATCGTGAATACTGCGCTGGGCCGAGGTGACACCCCTCTCCTCTGATGATGATGATGGGTCAGTGAATATGACTGTGCTGGAGCAGACTGGTGCAGCTGTAGAGGAAGAGAGCAGGGCAGAAACGCCAGAGCTGGCTGCAGCAGCGGCTTTGCTGTGGGGCTTTGCTCCCTGTGGTCGAGGAAGGGAAGGGAGGATGAATAGCAAAGTGTTTGGATGAAGGTGCTCAGAGGGGTTTCTCAGCACTAGACTGCTCTGCAGGCTGGCGAGATGTGAAGGTGTAATGAGGTGCAGACACTGGCTGCATTGTCTCTCCTTGCTGTCTATGGTGAACACCATCCCACGAGGAGGTGACCTCTGCTGCTGAAGCCCCTCCACTGGGACATGTTCAGGGTTCTCCCTGAACATGCCTTTGCCATGACTCTGAGCCCCATCACTGTACTTCTCAGAGATCTCATCCATGTATGGGACAAGCTCATCCTCTTTGGTCATCAAGAGGCCACCAACTCACCAAGTGACTCTTCCAGTGGCTCTGTTGTCCTGATTAGTGTCTCAGGAGCAGAGGACTGAAGTCAGGCAGTGGCATCTCCTCCAGCACTGAAGGAACAGTCCATCATCAGCACAAATAGACCCAAGTGCAGAAACCATGTCTCTGGGTTTGTCGGGAAAGGGTTTGGCACAGAGGAGGGGAGATGCTGCCAGACTACCCTGGGGTCTGAAGGCAGCTTGGAGCAACCTCTGCCCTCACAGCCTGATTCTTCAACCACCCCACCCCTTTCGACAGCATTCCCCAGCTTGAAAACAGCAGCCTCTGACACTCATTAAGCATATTGTATAACCATGGTATAGTGTGCACGCAGCCTAATTGCTTTTGGGTAGATAATTAAGCAAGACGGCCACTCTAGGCTTGTGTTTGGAAATGGTGCTGGGATCCTGCATGCAGAGAGCCTGGTCTTGCAGCTCCAGGGGTGGTTCCTTCCTTGTGAAGCTGCAGACATGGTGTCATTGCTTGCAAAAAAGCCTTGCAAAATGCTTTTGGGAAGGAGCTTCCTCACCTCCTGCAGCTGTGAGAGGCACTGAAGCTACCCCCATCACAGCACCCTGAAAACAAAATACAGTGTTCTGCTGCTTTTCTGTAATGCCCTGGTGATGGTAACATTGGTCCGACACTTTCCTAATGCAGTTCTGAGCTGGAGGAAGTTTGGCATGGAGCAGATGCCGGGCTGTAGGGATGCTGTGGAAGGCGTTAGAAAGGCCAAGCTCCAGAAGCCGCCCGTGTGCTGGGCTCATCCCCAGCAGCGTGGGCAGCAGGTGGAGGGAGGGGATGCTGCCCCTCTGCTGCGCTCTGCTCTGCTCTGGGGAGACCCCCCTGCAGTGCCGGGTCCAGCTCTGGGCTCCTCAGCCCAGCAGAGCCAGGGAGCTGCTGGAGCGGGGCCACAGGAGGCCCCAGCAATGCTGGCAGGGGGGGAGCCCTCTGCTGGGGGGCCAGGGGAGGGAGTTGGGGGTGTTGAGGCTGGAGCAGAGAAGGCTGCGGGGAGACCTTAGTGCAGCCTGTGAGTGCTTCCAGGGGCCTCTGAGAAAGCTGGGGAGGGGCTTTGGATCAGGGTCTGTTGGGCCAGGACAAGGGGTGATGGGTTCAAGTGGAAGAGGGAGATTGAGACCAGAGAGAAGGGAGAGATATTTGATGCTGAGGGTGGGGAGATCCTGGCCCAGGTTTCCCCTGAGAGGTGTGAGAAGCCCCATGGCTGGCCCCATGTCAGGTCAGGTTGTCCCTTGTGTCTCTGAGCAAGCTGCTCTAGTTGCAGATGTCTCTGGTTCCTGCAGGGGGTTGGACTAGGTGACCTTGAATGGTCCCTTCAACCCAAACCAGTCTGTGATTCCCTTGTAGCGGCCTCTCAGCTCATTCTCTTGTTGTTTAGGACAAAGTTCCTTTGTGGGCACGGCTGGGTGCAGGGTGCAGAAGTTACAGGGAGGAGTAAACAAGGCTCTTCCCACACCCTTTTCTCCCCAGCACAGTCAGAGGATGGTGCCTGTTGTGCTAAATCAGCCCCTGCTGTTGCAACCCACAGCCTTTGCCTGTCCAGGTTTATCCACAGCTCCCCAATCACTTTATAGAGGCAGGTGGTATCTATTCCCTGGGGAAACTGAGGCTTGCTCTGGAGTTAAGTCGGGAGTTGGGTGCTGTTGGTCCTGGTCTGGCAGGACTGGGAGCTCTTTAGTTTTCCTCTCTCCTTACTCCGGTATTCGCTGTCTCGTCCCACGGCCGATCCCAGCCTGCAGCCCTAATCCTACCGTGCTGGCTCTGCCTCCTTCCTTCAGAGGAGGGAATTCAGTGAGACCTCTTGACCTCACCGAGGAGGAATTGCATTAATCCAAGATAACCTTTCTTTGCATCCAGAGATGTCCCATCTACTATGAGGAAAACGTGGCTCTCGCCAAGTATGTGCCATCCCCAGAGAGTGCTGCCACAGCTGGGCTTGAGCCAGTTGAAGGAAACAAGAGCCAGACTGACCATAGTGTGCTGCTGCCTTCATGCAGGTTTTTTTTTTTAATCAATTCTTATCTGCCGCATTATTTGGTCTGCTCATTGTCCTTTGGGCTGGATGAAAGTACTTTTCTGTTGCGTTTCATCCTTAGAGAAGCATTGTGGGTTAATGCTGTCTACATGAAATAGCTGAAAACATTTCTACCAGGGCTTTTGACTGTTTTCTTCTACCAAGAGGGCTGTGAAAGCTGGTTAGTTGAGGTTAGAAAGGACCTTTCAGCTCCTCCAGTCCACTCGTTCCCCCAGCACTGCCAGGTCCCCACTAACCCCTGGCCCTCAGCACCACCTCCACACCGCTGGCAAACCCCTCCAGCCATGGGCACTCCACCACTGCCCTGGGCAGCCTGGGCCAGGATTGTACAACCCTTTTGGTGAAGAAGTTTTTGCTAGTTAGAGAAGAGGTTGGACTAATTGCAGGTGTAGCAGCTTCCTGGACAACCTGACAGATTGAAGGACACACACATTTAAAGGAAGGCCCAGAAAGAATGGGCAGGGGGACCAAAATGCTGCCACAGCCCACAGGCTCTGCTGTTTGCAGGGCTGACTGAGGGCATCTTTGGTGAGGAGCACCGGCAAAGACCTTGATGTAGAGAACCAGGGGAAGAAGGGCATTAAGCCTACAGTGGTACCAGCTCCAGAACACGCCCGTTCCTGGGGATCCAGGCTCAGACTCCTTTTGGTTTCCTCCCTTGCCCCCCGGCACCCGTTTTTTTTCCCCTGTGTTCCCCTTTCAAGATGCTCCAGCAGCAAAACCGGTAGCTGTAAATAATTCATCACAACACTGCTCCCAGAGCCAGCCAGTATTGAATGCCATGGCCCAGAGACAGGCAGGTGCTTTTGCTCCTGCACCACTCAACCCTCCAGAGGTTCAGGGCAGCTTTTCATGGATGCTTTAATTTCCGATCGAATTTACTGTATTGATCCCATCCTGTGTTTTGCTGTAGCGGTGTCTTGTCTCTTGAAACAGGGCTGAGGGCAGCAATTGCTCTTCACAGAGAATACCGTGCAGCTTGTGATTCTTGAATTCACCTCTGCTGAGCTGAAGAGTTGTGTAACCACCACAGTTAAACAGTCTCCTCTTACTAGACTTTACATCAACCCCTACATTTGTTAATTTGTTTGAGGCTACAGTACTTGCTCCTTTGCCTCTCATCATGAGGGAAATAAAATTACGTGAAATAATGATGCAGAACCTTTCACCCCATTTGCTGTAGTCCTTGCAGATGCCGCTGAGATGGAAACATCTATTAGAGCGCACTGAACAACGAGCTAAAGCCTAATGGGTTTAACATGCCTCCAAACAATAGAGTTTCCTGGGCAGGAAGTCTGGGTACTAAAAAACCCACCAAGACATGGTCCTGCCGCACATTGTTCACTCTGCAGATGTAGCGGGTGAGAAGGGAGGAGGGAGCACAGGTCCGAGGGCAAGGAGGTCAGCGGTGCAGGGAGGGAGATGGTGGCTTCCCATGGGTTTATATTTCTTTCCATGGTTAAATTTCGGTCATGGTTGGGAGCCAGAAATTGAGCGCCAAAAGATTTTTCCAGGGAAGAGGTAAAAACACCACGGGTAAAAATGAGAGGCAGGAGAAGAGGCCTTTGATCCATCAGAGACTCAGCATATGGAGGGATGGAGAAGAGCTTGCTGAGCCCTGCTCCTGGAGGCTGGAGCTCTTGCCTCTGAGCCTGTAGGAGAGTTCCCGAAACTTACCCTCATTTATCAGCACAATGGTTGCCTATGGCCCACCCGTGGGAAGGCAATTTGGCCAGCCAGCATCTCCAGAGCTGCCACACACTTCTGCACACCATGCCCCGGTGCAACCATCAGCCCTGTGTGACGGGGAGCTGAAACTGGTTACACCCAGTGAGGACATATTGCAGCAAATGTGTCCTCAGCCACACCTGGGGAGCTTGGCCTCACCTTTGGTGGGATCTTCATATCTAGACAGATCTCTCATGCTTGGCCCAAGAGTGCTCCAGCACCACTCGAGAGCTGAGCTGGGTTTTTCCTCTAACCAAATCGAAGGAGTTGCTCTGGGGTTTGTGGAGTTGCACAACCACGGGAAGGAGGAAGGGGCTCAAGGGGATTTGCACCAGCATGGTGGAGACCAGAGCCTGCCCCAGACACTGTATGAAGACCCTGGGATGCTCTTTGTGGCCGGTGTTCAGGGTGGGAGCAGGGGAGGTCTGGAGAGCTGTTTACTGATTGAAAGGGTCGATTGAGGCATGTGTTTGATTCCAGACAAAGAGAAGCCAAGATGTCTTGTATCATTCAAAGACATGAAGGGGTTGATCAGAGCAATTAAAGCCCCGTAGACTGGAACAGTAAAAATTGCCTCCAGCAGGGGCAGAAATTTATTATTACAGGGTCACAGAATGGCTGAGCTTGGCAGGGACATCTGGAGATCATGGCAGCCCTCCTCCCAGGGCAGCCAGGCTGGCTTTCCTTGCTGCGAGGAGTGTTTCTGGCTCAAGTTCAACTCCAGGTCCTTCTCTGCAGAGCTGGTTGGGCTGTGCTGGTGCCTGGGATTGTTTCTCCCCAGGGGCAGGACTTTGCACTTCTGGCTGAACTTCACCAGGTTCTCCAGCCTGTTGAGGTCCTTCTGGATGCCCATATCTCCAGCCCATTGAGGTCCCTCTGGATGGCAGCGCAACCATGAGCTGTGACAGTTACTCATCCCAGTCTTGTACCTCCTGCCAGCTGACTGTGGGTGCACTCTGCCCCATCACCCATGCCATTAATAAGGATTTTCAGCAATACTCACCCAGATAAAGTTTAAACAATATTATCCTTGATTATGCTGAAGAGTGTTGGCTCCAGTTATGCTCGGGTATGGTGGGGATTTGGGAATACCAGGATCCTGGGCCAGCACTGCTTTGTTGCTTTGGAATGAAATGACTGACAATTTTTAACCTCTCGGGCACCCTCGTGATTAGTGTGTTAGCATTCTGCCTGCTGCTTTGTGGCTTCGCAAGGAGCGAAGCGCTACTAGAAAATGAGAACCAGGAAAAATTAATAATCGCTTACCACGGCCGTGTGCCGGCTGCGTGGGTGTTTGCAAAGCACGACAGGATTTTGCTGTGCTGAGCAAGGCAAATTCAGGCAGAGCAACTTAGCATTGTGCTGGATGATTTATTTTGGCAGGCGGATAAAGGAGAACTGACAAGATGACGAGTACTGCTACCAAGAGCAGCTACCCGGATCGGTCCCGGAAAACACTCTGCACAAACCCATTTCTCAGCATCAAGGTAAATGTCTCCTGCTTTCTCTACTCCCCCTGTGGGCTGTGCCCTGGTGAAGAGGAGTTTAGCTTCCTGCAGAAGGCAGCGATAGGATTTCTGTTTGCCAAAAGCATTTGGAAGTGGATGGGGTGCTCCCCATGGCAGAAGTGCTGTTGGATGCGCAGCCATCTCTGTCCAAGAGCGCATGGTGAGACAGCGATGGTGCGATGCAAGTTTGACTTCCAGCTTCTGCAGCCTTTAAATCCTGTCAGTGGAACTCCCAGGGCCCAAAGCAAACCTGCAAGAGAAGCAAATCTCAGGTCTTAAAGCAGTTATGAGCCTCTGTCTTTGTCGAAATTATTTTTTTATGTTATCCATCATAAATGTATTATGTAATGAGGGCAGCAGAGATGGAGGAGAGGGGGGATCGATGCTTGCTCTTGGAGCTGGCACACAGCAACCGGTGAAGCTTTGGGTCTTAGTCCCCAATTTAGGCAAGGAATGGCATCTAGTTGGCTTAAAACCTGCCCTTGCTTGAATCCGTTCCCTGAAAACATGTGTCCTAAGTGATGATTCAGGCCATCCACTCTGCAACGCCACCTGAGCCTGATGTAAGTTCACCCGGCTCCTCCTTGTTTTGCTGTTGGGTGTCTGGGGTCATGCGGGGAGGTGGTTCCTCCACATGTCTACCCGAGAGCTCTGCCAGGTCCAGTGCAGGCAGCCAGGTGAGGGGACTTCATTAAGACCTTTGGAGAAGCCCCGGAAGCTGGGTGTGGTGGAGACAGCAGGAAGCAGTGGTCACTTCTGCACAGCAGTCTGATGGTCGGAGGGCTGCTCGGGGAAGGCAGAGGACCAGCTCCACTTGCCAACATAGGCACGAAGCCACATTTCCTCTGTCCTGGATGCACCCAAACCACTGAGCCATGGGGAACCCTGGGCGAAGGTCTCTTTTTCTCCCCTCATCAAAGCTGGGAAGAGGCGTGAAGCTGGATGCAGTAGAAGCCAAAATCTTCTGGTGGTGGGACCAGTGCTGTCTGAGGGATTAGCATATCGATCTGGAAGTAGAAATGGCTTCTTGCCTCCTACCCATGGCTGTGTTGGTGCCAGAGGACACCTCAGCTCCTTATTTGCGTGTTCATTTGTTTGCAGAGGAGGATCCACGGTCCTTGGCTGTGGAGGTGGTGGGGAATCCTTTTCTCTTTGCACAGTGCTAGTGGCATTTTTAAAAAATGCCATGTAACGATGATGGCACCATCATTGCAACTGGCGTTCTGCTGCAAGGTGTTGATGGGGGTGTGTAGCAACACTCAATAGAAAGAAAGAGATAAGACAACCATCTGTCAAGTGGAAACAACCATCAGCATTGACCACAGCTGTGGAGTAAAAGGCGAGTGCTCAGCTTGCATCAGAATCAAGTTCATATTTCCATCTTCTTTTCTACGGAAAGGATGTTTTGGAAGGTTTGTGCTATTTTCTCACTCACCACAAAGAAACAGAAAACTAAAACGAAACCAGCTGTTGGTGTAGCTGGATGACAATTGCTCTGTTAATGGAGCATGTCGTTTGGCTTGTGAGTATCAGTTTTCAAGATACTCTTGTTTAAACAAAGAGATGACAGCTACAATGTTTTGCTCTGGGAATAAACTGCTGCAAAGTGGGAGCTTGAGACACGGAGTCTGAGGGAGCCAAAGGTGGTGTGACATGCAGCACATCAAGAACTGCTGGGTGTAGAAATGGAGAACAAGATGGAAAATCATAGAATCACAGACTGGTTTGAGTGGAAGGGACCATTCAAGGTCACCTAGTCCAACCCCCTGCAAGGAGCAGGGACACCTGCAACTAGAGCAGCTTGCTCAGAGACACAAGGGACAACCTGACCTGACATGGGGCCAGCCATGGGGCTTCTCCCA
>NW_010430934.1:8801-10013 GCF_000710305.1 Buceros rhinoceros silvestris
GCTCCAGCAGCTCCCTGGCTCTGCGGTGCTGAGGAGCCCAGAGCTGGACCCGGCACTGCAGGGGGGTCTCCCCAGAGCAGAGCAGAGCGCAGCAGAGGGGCAGCATCCCCTCCCTTCCCCTGCTGCCCACGCTGCTGGGGGTGAGCCCAGCACACGGGCTGCTGGGCTGTGAGCGCACATTGCCAGCTCCTCTCTGGCTTTCCCCTGCCCCAGCATCCCCAGTTCCTTCTCCTGGGGGCTGCTCTCCAGCCCTTCATCCCCAGCCTGGGCTGTTCAAACCCAGGGGCAGGACCCTGCCCTTGTCCTTGTTGAACCTCATGAGGTTCACCTGGCACCACTTCTCCAGCTTGTCCAGGTCCCTCTGGATGGAACCTGCCCCTCAGGCTTGTCGACCTCACCAACGAGCTTGGTGTCATCTGCAGCCACAGGTTTGAGGATTTTCCAGGTACACATGCAGTATAATCACACGTGATTTAACATGAGCTTTTCGTAGTGTATAATTGCGGAATGATGGTTTCGTATTCTTAGTAGAGTTGGTTGTGACCTGGTAAGCTGTGAGACCAGTTTCCTCATTCTCTCTGTTGTCTTTTCATTTAATTTATACATAACCCAGGGCCAGTCGTATAAACCTGACCCTGCTTCTTCAACATCTTAGGGCAGTGCAATGCTGTTGGTGTCCTGCTGGACTCCTGCAACCCCAGGTCCTCTCCAGCTGAATGTTTGAGGAGCTCTTTGCAGAACTGTGAGCTACATCTGGGATGGCTCCTTCTGTCCTGCAGCATCTGGTTCATTCTCTTTTTGCTGAATAATTGCGCTTTATCAGTAGTGATCGCATTACCATCCATTTATTGGTACATCCAGTGTAGCTGGAAGCCAATCAAATGACTTGCTAGAGAGTCTCACCACACCGTAGAGCAAATGATGACAGCCAGTGTGAAAGGCTTACGATTTCTCTGTCACTTTTGTGGGGGAAATTTTGTGTTTTGGAGGTTTTTTACAAATGCTGGTGAATTTATTCACCCTCATGCCTTGTGGCAGAGGGGAAATCAGTTCAGAAGTCAGTGAGGCTGAGGGTTTCTAGAGCTGCAGAGGTTCAGGAAAGGGGAGAGCTTGCTGCCATACAGTCCTGAGGTTTCTCCCCAAACCTCTTTTCAGTCCATTGTATTGTTTTGTGGTTGTTTTGGCGGGGGGGGGGGGGGGGGCGGGTTGCGC
>NW_010430934.1:10090-10747 GCF_000710305.1 Buceros rhinoceros silvestris
GGGGGGTTTACTTGCCAGGAAGTTAAAAATATCTTTAAAAATAAAACCCCATTGATTTTTCTTTGTGGAGATATTTTAAAGGGGTTCGAAACTTCTAAGATTAAAGCTGCTGAGGTGCAAAATTATCTTGGGTATGTGAGCAGAATTGACATCTCTTTTGCTGAGCAAGGGTACCTGAGATGGTAGATGGAGAGGAAACTTGTGGCGGAGTGTATTGCAGGTCAGACCTGTGCAGGAAAACGGGCAGCTCTGAAGCTACCCTTCTGTGCTAAAGTCTATCAAAGGGTCCCTGGAGCCCACACTGAGAAGGGCAGAAGTGAAGGATTTTAGTGGAGACCATTTCTGCTCCTCATGGACACCCTGCTGCTGTGTTTCTGCTTAGAAAGCTCAGCAGAGGAACCCTGACCAGTCTCTCCAGGTCTGAGCACCGTTGCAGGGAGTCGCCCAGGAGAGCAAATCCTCTCCTCCAATCTATGTTTCACATTAAGATGCTGAAGGACTCATTTTCACCCCCGAGGCAGAGCTGACCTGACCAAGCATGTCACCAAGCACACAGTTACACTCAGCACAAGATGTTTTCTTCAGATCTCCACACCCCCCTCTTTTTTTTTTTTTTTTTTTTTGGGGGTTTTTTTTTTTTTTTTTTTTTTCAAGTTA
>NW_010430934.1:10838-32538 GCF_000710305.1 Buceros rhinoceros silvestris
TTTGCTTCCCAGAAGTTAGGTCACCCTGTCCGGTTTCTAAATGACTTCCTCAGCAAACAGAACTTTAAGTCCAGCCTTTGAATGGTCCTTGCAGAAACACAAAACCATTGCACAATGTGGTTTATGTGTTTGAAGTGGCTGAAGGACCAAAAATCACAGCACTGCAATTTTTATCTATATATATCTACAGAGAAAGAAAAAGAGAGAGATCAGGCTGCCCAGAGAGGTTGTGGAGTCTCCTGCTCTGGAGAGATCCCAAAGGCCTCTGGATGCCCTCCTGGTCACCCTGTTGTGGGGACCCTGCTGTAGCAGGGAGTTGGGCTGGGTGATCCCCAGAGCTCCCTGTCAGCCCCACCAGTCTGGGAGTCTGGATTTTGTGAGACTGTGTCACAAAAACTAGTGGCCATGTGTTAAAATGCAGCTGAGAGGCATAACTCAAAACTGTCCTTCTGGGGATCGCTGATGGTCCCTGAGCCTTTACAGATACCTGGCATGAACTCTTACTGTCCACCAGAGGAGATTAAATCAGGTCTGGTGCTGCTTCCATTCAAATCCAACGTCTTATCTCGGCTTCAAGGAGTGTTAAGCAGCCCAAGCTGGACATGAGTTCAAGAAAAGCAGTTCTTTAAAGAGCTGCTTATACGGAGATATGGAGGACTAGTTTGGGATTCTCTGATGGGGATTGCTACAGAAGGAGAAGCTTCTTTGGAAAGACGGTGTGTGTTACAGCAGCAGCTCACCTGTAGCTGAAGGGGAATGAGGCTGAGAGCGATTAATTACTTGGCAATAATGCATAGTCCATAGTGACAGCCACTGTAGTCAATATAAAGAGGATTTGTCCAATAAAACTGGGATATCTGGAAGACCCAAAAGGCCACTTGGACATTTGAAGACTGTGGTTGCCAGTGTGGTCACTGCAGGGCTGTTTGAGGTGCACATTTTCAGGCATTGGTGAAGACGGTGAAACTCCTTGTGGTAGCGATACATGTGGGAAGGTGAGTGCCTTCACAGGGTCACTGTGGTCCTACGGACACGTGTTTCCCATCCCTGCCAGACCCTGTTTGTCACCACCTTACACTCTGATGATGTGCCCAATGACCTTCATGCCTCAAAGGTGGCTTCCAAATTCATTGACAGACACAGCTCTGGATCCAACACCCCTCCTGAAGGGATGGTGTGGACGTCCCCACTTCCTAAAGCCGTCGAGGAGTGACCTTCACCCTCTGTGGGAGCTTCAGCTCTTGATGTTTTCTGTTCTGTGCTTTAGTTCAAGAACAAAATACAGCTGTCTCTGCCCCATGTTCTGCACAGTGGAAGGGACTTGTGCCCAGTTACTCGCAGCTGGTTTTGATTCAACTAGAACAAGCTGATGCCTCTAATTTTGTCCTCTCTGTAAGCACAGCCCAGCGCTTATGGGACTTTATCACATGCTAAGGCACAAAACTTGCTCTTAAAATAGCAGCAAAAGTCTCCCAAACGCATGGAAACAGCGTGTTAGGGACTTCCCTGTGACAACCAGGGCAAGACTCTGTGTGCAGCTTTCCGAGCCCTCACACAGAGGATATTTTGCCACACTGCACCATCGACACTAGAAGCACAGTGGAAGCTTTGTGAGAAGTTTTTTCCAGACCTCCAAGAGCACAGATATTGGTGTTTAATCCCCAGGTCTGTAATTTATTGTCTGCTGAGGGTTGAGTACATCTCTCTGTTGTCTTCCCCGTGCAGAGTAGGAGCAGCAACACCTCGCTGATCTGATGCAAGGCTTAGTAAAACAAAGCCTGCAGAAAATTATTTTAAAATATAGAGAAAAGCAGAAAAGCAGCAAGTTCCTCTGCGAGCGCATGAATTGCAAAGAAGCTCCTTGTTCAATGTGTGGTGGAGTGGCGATCACTCAGCCCAGCACTGGTTGTGGAGGGTGAGGTTACTGGCTTGTGGTGTCATTGCCTGTGGGTGAGGGCACCTCACCAAAGACCTGGCGGAGATGCTGATCTTCCCTCTGGGAAGATGTGTCAGTCATACTCCTTGCCTCTCTGGTGGTCAGAAGCAGTGGTGGCACATTTCTGGAGGAGGAAGGTCGCTCTGCGCCCTGGCACTGCAAGGGGGTTGGTTTTGGCAGGGGTTCATTGGAGCCAAGCACCCTCTGTCCCTGCTCTAGTGCAACAATTGGTGTTATCTCAGCACAGGCTCTTAGAATAATGCTTCACAGATGTTTATTTTCAAAAAGCCGTTAAAAAACCTCTCCCTTCTTTCCTCCTCAGCCTACACAAGGGCTTGTTTGGATTCTCCAAGTTGTCTTGGTTCCACTGATGGAGAGAGGAGAGGATGTGAGCATGGCTTGGCCCATAACAGGAAAGAGGTTCTTGGGATAGGCTTGGGGTTGCTTATGGGAGCACCGAGCTCGGGGGATGATCCTGTCTTTCTGTAGGTACATTCTGCTGTCAGGACCCAGGTCTTGGGAAAATGGTGGTGTCTGCAGACCCAGGTCACCTTCCGATCTTCTTCCGCTGCTGGGGTAGCCCATCAGACCCAGGCCAGCAGATCCCACCAGTCCTGAGTCCAGGCATGAAGGGACTCCAGCCTCAAGTCCTTGGGAGAAGTAACTAGGTGGCACAGAAGGATGATGCCAGTCCCATGCCACAGCTTAGATCTAGCTGAGAAAGGTGCAGAGTGGCACCTGAGTCTGCATGTGGTCATGCCCTACACCAGATATTGTGGGAGGTCCCAGAGGAGCCCCATAATAGACACACTGCTGGGACTCAATCACCCACTGCCATCATCACAACGACAATGGGGCAAACTGGAAATCACACACTAGCAACCAGTTCCATGTTTCTCACTCATTAAAATATTCCCCAGCCTAAGAATGCCCCACGGTTGGCGTGATCGCCCGCAATGACTCCCTGAGGAGCAAGGAGACTTGGCCTTGCGGAGCTTTAATTGCAAGACCTCCCACTGTGCTACCTTAGGAAAGTAGATCACCACTGTGGAGAAATGGGAAGCACAAAAAATTTGGCAGATCCTGCAAAAAGCCGGGTTTTTCTGTGACATTTCTGTCACTAGCTGACTTAAAACAGCTGCAGAAGTTGGAGAAAATGCAGGTGATGGTCTTCACATTCCTGTTTGTTTCTTCCTTCTCAACTATTTCCATCTTGATTTGGCCTTTCTGAATGTTCCCCTGATTATTCTGGGGTTCTGAGTTGTGTCTAAAAAACTTCTGTGCAGGCACTAGACCAAGACCAATGACAAGAGATTTCTAGTGCCTGGATGGGTATCCAGGTATAAATCTCTTGGTCTTTGCTTTATAAACCTCTTGATCTTTGCTCTGCCAACACACACAGGGTAGAAGCAGAAGATGTTGTCCCCTTTAGTGCGTTTGGTTGTGAGCAGCTTAATTAAAACCTGCTATGGGTGGCTCAATCTTAGGAAGCTCTTACAGGCAGCCCCCGGGGATTTCCATCCCTTCATTTCATCCTGCTGTTTGTGCTGTGATCAGACGCCTTTGCAGCTCTTTCACCAACCCTGCTCCCTTGGTGGGACATGGTGCATACCAGAGGGCTCTTGCTGGGATGTCTTTAGCCACCTCACCAGCTCCTGGTGTTACCCAGGCACCCTGACCTCCAATTCTGGTTACCTTAAGCTGCTGCAATCCTCTTGAGATGTCCTACCGCCACCGATGTCCTCATACCCTTGCATTGACCCAGGCTTTTGCTCTTCTCCGTGTTCCTCAGAACCTGCAGTACTGCTTTTCTTTTCCAGAAAAGGGAACTGCAGGGTAGATTTCAGAGAAGGAGCTCTATTCACTCCAAATCTGGATGTTCATCTCCTGAAGTCTTGGAGGGCATCCCCCAAACCTGAGCAGACTAGGTGGGGAACACAGGTGGTGGTTGCTCCGTGGGTTGCAGAAAGACCAGGATCCTTCTTCCAGTGTACGGTTTTTGTCTGGATGACCAGAGCTGCAAGCAGCAGCTTGCTGGGAGAAAACCAGAACCCTCTTATGATGAGCATCACGGTGTGCCTGCATTCCTGGGCACATCCCAAAGGCAGGACTGAGCTTGGCTTGCACCTTCACCCCGGCACAGGCTTGTCGAGTGTGACGAGGCATATTGGTTCCTCAGCTCCTCCAGGGATGGAGGGGGCATTTCACACCCTGAGCAGACCTCAACATTACAGCTCATCTGGCTGTACCTCTGAATTGTCACCTACTCCATGGCTTGGCCCTGGGCCAGCTACTACTTTCCTCACAAAAAAGAGAAGCTGAGGACTTGGAACCATTTCTGTTAAGCATTTTGGGTGAAACTGCCCTATTTTGAAGGCTCAGCAAGTTTGATAGGATGGATGCAGGCCCTTCTGTTCCCACTGGCCTTGGCACCAGAGAACTGCCCCTGGCCCGTTCCTTTTGCAAGCATAGACTCAACCTTCGGGGCTCAACTAAACCAGGCTGGCAGCCATGCGCTGGAATGGAGGAGATCATGGCTTTAGATGAAAGCAGGCCTTGTCTCTGGGGTTTGCCCTGCTGGGATCTCCTGGGACAGGAGAAGAGCATGTTGGTGTGAATGTCCGTATAGCCTCTGCCAGCTCAGAGATGCTGTAGGCCTTTCTGCCTTGTGGCTCTTGAGCAGAGCTGAGCTTACGCTCTGCAGCAGCTCGGGGAATTCTCTCCCTGTGTTTATGAGGGTCACGCTGGTGTCAGTAATGGTCTCTCCTTCCAGGCATGAAGAACATCTTTCCAGACCATACAAGTTAGAGAGCCAGATGTCTTGGTCAGGAACAGAAATGTAAACAAGTGATTCTTGCTGCGGGACGAAATGCAGCATTGTGTGTGCAGCCAAAGACAAAGCGGGACATTTATCTCTCCAGCAGATCTCAAGTCTAGGAGTCTGTTCCTTCTTTTCCTGGCAGATCACCAGCCGGGCTGTGGTCTGACAACTGACAGCAAACAGCCCCTGGAGGCAGAAGAACTGCAGTCCTTGCCCAGTGTGGACACCAAGCCACTCCAAGTCCTTTGCAAGGCCATCTCTCTTCCATGCTTTAGTCTGCCCAGACAGGAGAGAATAAAATAACAGATTCTCAACTCATTTTGACCTCCCATGCTCAAAAGGATGTGGAGCAGTGGTGAGTGGCTGATGGGTTGATGTTAACCAACATGTCCTGAAGGTCCTGTATTTGGGCACCTACTGGGCTGTGCATTATAAAGGCCTGGAAAAAATTAATCTGGCTTCACCATTTCCATCTGACCTCAGTGCCTGGGTGTAGCCAGCACGTCTTGCAAGAACGTAGAGTTTTAGCAAAGCTGATTCTGGGAAAGCTTTCCTTTGTCTGGGTGACATTTTCCTAGTCCAAACATGGTTGCACCCCTCAGTGGTGACATAAGCTTGGAAGGAGGAAGGTCCTGGATTACATCCTGCTTCGTATGGTGTCCATTAATCCCTTTTGGTGGTGGTACCCATACTCTGGTGCTCCAGCTCCCAGGGAGCTGAGGGGGTTTGGCCATCCTCTTTTTTCTGTCTTTGTGTTGTACATAGTCCCTCTGCTCACAGAGCAGTCCGGTTTGGCAGTGACCCCCCTTCAGCCTTGGATCAGAAGGAGACATATCAGAAATCCAGGCCAGGCTGAGGTGCCTCTGGGCAAGGCTCCTTCCTGGTGAGACCTGGCTGCAAAACGCACCGAGCCAGAGCAATGCTCCACTCTGGCCAGTGAGTGGGAAACCATCTGCCAAAACCAGCACCCTGTGGCTTTGGGCAGACTCCAAGGCAGAGGACAGTAGCTCTGCCAGGACCCAGGGACATTCAGCCTGTCCTGCAATGGGAGGACTGGTCCATCTCCTTTGAGCGTGCGATGGTTTGGGTTGGTTAGTTGGTTTTAACTCCTTCAGGGACTGCAAGGATGCCTGTGGAGACCCGTATTGGCAGCAGGGAGGGACGTTTTTTACCAGCTCCTTTGCAGAGTTGTGGATGAAGGGGAGGTGGTTTCCATTCCTCCTGGGACAGTTCATTTGGCACTTGCAAAACACTTCTGCGAGAGGAGCAGGAAGATGAATGCTGCTCTCAGTAACAGTGGGGAGCTGGAGCCATGCATTCTCCCGGGCAGCCGAGCACCAGTAGGTCCCGAACTCTGGAGGTGAGGTCAGGTGAATTTCTGGGATATGATGGTCTTTGGCAAGGTTTCCTTCTGGAAGTGGAAAAGAACCATTGCATTTTCCCAAAGGAGATACGTCCTTTACATCCAGAACTTCGTGAGAAGGAAAGGAAACTGCAAAGTCTGAATTATTTTCACTGACCTTCTCCTGACTTTCTCTAAGGAAGCTGTTTGTTGCTGTGTTTGGAAGGGCTAGTTTCTGTCCCAGGAGAGCTCCTGCCGGCACTGGGGTTGGCTGCCTGCCTCCAGTCCAGCCAGGCGGGTGCGGGAAGGTTGTGCAACTTCCCATTTCTGCTGCTCGATCTTGGGGTCAAGGCCAACACAAACTAGCAGCCTCAACTGAAAGGATCTGTCTGTCCAAAGTCACTTTCAGCTGAGGAAACAACACCTCCTCTTGCAAATACTACTGGACTATTTAATGGCCCTGACCTAATTGCAGAACCACTGACAGCTGGCACGGGGGTAATACTTCAAAGGCTCGTGGTCAAAGGTTTGTATTCAATAATTGTGTCTTTGTGCAGGAGGTGACATTTATTGTGTTGCAGCTCGCAGTAACCGTGCTGGATGCTCTCTTTTTGTGTTGGCAGTTCTTCGTTTTCTGCCACGGTCTCCTGCAGCTCTCCCAGCTCCTGGTCTCTGGCTATCTGAAGAGCTCCATCTCGACTATTGAGAGACGATATGGCCTCTCCAGCCAGACGTCAGGGCTGCTCGCTTCCTTCAATGAGGTGAAAACCAGCTTGGTTCTCCTGGTGAACTCCCTCCTTGTGCTCCTGTTGTTCACTAGTGAGACCTCTTGCTCTGTCTGTCCTGCTGCAGGTTGGGAACACGTTGCTGATCGTCTTCGTAAGTTACTTTGGGAGCCGAGTGCACAGACCCCGTTTCATTGGCTGTGGTGCCATCCTCATCTCCTTGGCTGGGTTCCTCATGTCTCTCCCCCACTTCATAACTGGACCCTACGAGTATGACCAGTCCGTTGCCAGTAGGTACTCTAGGAATTTATTTTATGCCTTTTGGGACAGATGAAGGAAATTACCTTCCTTCAAGAGTTCAAGAGCAGCAAGCTGTAGGTTTGTCCTCAACAAATTTTTATTTTAAGAGAATTAAATCATCTCAGTCCCAAGAGGCAACAGCTGGTGGTGGGAAACAGAGAAAGGGCATGAAATCCATCAAAACAGCCTATGCTTCTGATACCCCCTGTCTTCTGCACATCCATGCAGCAGACAAACACCGTGTAGCAGGAAAGTTTTCCCCAGCCATCGAGGCTCTTACCTTCCACTTATTGAGCCAAGATGTCCTCACACACATGAGCTGCTCCCTTATTTTCATGACGTAGATAAGATAAAGTCCCATGAACTCTGCCACCTGAAGCCCTTCATGGAAAGGAAACAAGAGGTTTCCCAACAGAACAGCTTTGGGGGTGAAATACCATTGACTGCAATGATGGAGCACTGGTTTGACACCTAAGTTCTGCTAACAGGGCACCTCACCTACCTTCCCCTGTCTAGTTGAGCTGTCCCTGAGGGAATGGTTTGAGGTTTTAGACCCCACCAGAAAAGCAACCTCCTGTGAGAAAGGTGCAATCAATCACTCATGGAGGAGCAGGCCGGGGTGGATTTGGGCTTTTCTCTCCAAAATAAGGTGAAGGGATGAGAAAAGAAAAGAGAAAAACACTCTCTTGTTACCTTCCCAAATGCTGTCATGAAGCTCTATCAAATCTTTTAGAGACCTCCACAGAACAGCCTTTCTGTGGCTCAGAGAGTGCGCAGCTGGTCCACGCAGCTGTAGCAACAAAGGAAACTGAACAGGTGAATAATTCCAGACAGGGGCTGGGTGCTAAGGAAGTTTGGAAACAGTTAGCCGTGCGTTTCAGGAATGCTGGTGCAGGTGGCCCTGGGTCAGGCACTCAGAGTTGCATTTGGTTTGGGACATACCGTGGAAATGCTGCTATAAAAACACTCCCCACCCTGGTCCCTCACTGTTTTGAAGAACATAAGGGTGCTAAGATTCATCACTTCCACTTAGTCAGCTTTGTAATGAAAAACTGGGTAAAATAGGTTCTCATTTCCTAGCAGCTATTCATGAACTCAGCATTTCTGCTCAGCATTTCTCAGCATTTCAATTCAGCATTGACCTTAAGATCTGTCTAAGGTCCTGGACGTGATCTCAGCTCTGCTTTCTCCATGGAGGTGGCATGTGCATCCAGCTTGTTGTGAACACCTGCAAAATATCTTTGCACTTTGCATTTTCTTTCACGGATGTTTTCCACGTGACATCTACCGAGTGCTTATGTACATGCTGCTTAGGGAAGCTTCTTTCTCCAGAGCAAGCTCAGACCTGCTCCCTTTGTCATTGCAGGCATGTTCAGCAACACCACGGACCTGTGCCAGCCTGGGGTGCTGGGGTCCCTGGGGAATCTCAGCGATGCTGGCTGCGCCTCCCATACTGCCAGGGAGAACCGTGAGGTTCTCCTCATCATGTTCATCGCCCAGGCACTGCTGGGCATCGGTGGGGTCCCCATCCAGCCTTTTGGGATCTCCTACATCGATGACTTTGCCAGTGAGAGGAACTCCCCCCTGTATTTGGGTAAGGCTGGGAAGAGGGGAACCCATAAATAGGTTGATAGCAAGAGCAGGTAGAACTACTTTGCATTAATGAGAGCAGAGCTTGTGATGGCCCTTCTGCTCTACCTAGTGCTAGAAAGGTTGCTGCAGAAAGAGTTTCTCTGCTTCCAGCTTGGACAAACTGCAGACGGAACAGGAGTGCTGGAAACATGATTTAGGGGAGGTGCTGGCATTTTGGGCCTGAGAGTGATGAGAGGGAGTGGAGAGAGACATAATAACCATGTCCTTCTCCAAAAAGGAGAGGAATAATCTGCTTGCTCTGTTCACAAGAGGAAGCTCTAGGCTTGAGGTGCAGCAGTGAAGACTTTGTTTAGACATAGGAAAAGTTACAGGAAGCTAAAAAGGTGGGATCAACCATCTGGGAGGTGGGCAAGTATCCTTCAGTGCAGGCACTGCTGGAAAACAGCTGGGTGCACTCCTGAAAGGGATGTCCCAGGGTGGTGGGATGGACAAGATGGTCCTTGCAGGTCCTTCAAGCCCTCTTCCAGGCCTTTTGAATGAAATGGGACAGTAAGGGTGGCTCAAAACCAGGTCATTACTATCAGGAAACTGGAAATACTGTGTCAAATTTTGCTCAGGTAGATGCTCCAAAGCTCTAAACCATATTTGAAAGGATCACCTGTAAGATAGGAATCAAATCTTACACGTGTTTAGTCTTTTTATCAGTAAATCCCACAGGAGAGTTTGCTGATAACTTTTATCTCCTTAACCTTGTAAAAAAAAGAAAAAAAATTTGGTATTTCCTGGATTTCTTAAGCCAAGGGGCACATCTTGTTCCTGGATGTATTTCAGTCTCTCTAGGAGGCTGAAGAAACATGCCAGGAAAGATCCGAGTTTTGCAAAACCCCCTCTGTGAAGGGAGCATGGGGGTATTGTCCTTTAACAATGTGAGAAAAGAAAACTGCACTGGAGGCAGATGCGGTGGACCCTGGTCCAGCCTGGACCTGCCTCAAGGCACCTCCTGTCCCCTGTGGTCCCTTCACGTGGGGCTGAGCTCCTCTCTGCTCTCTCCCATCTGCAGGCATCCTGTACTCTGTGACGGTCATCGGGCCGGGGATGGCCTTCTTGCTGGGCTCTGCCATGCTGCGTTTTTACATCGACATCGACAAAGTCACCAGAGGTGAGTGAACGCATCCTCGGAGATCCGGCCGGCGCCCTTTGCCCGGCATCCCAATTACTGAGCCAGCAGCAGTCCAGTCCCTTCCTGGGCATCCTGACCCCCAAGGGTGCAACCTGTGAGGCAGGGGCTGGCTCCCTTTGCCTGTTGAATCACTTCCATCACCTGGGGATGCTCTGGGACTGGTCCCATCAGTACTGGGGTGGACGGCCTAAATAAGTGCTTCCTTCCCAGCTGACTCGGTGTCACACACACACCCACAGGGTTAAACCCGGCCCCTTGGCTGCTGGAATCCCATATTTTAATCATTCTTCAGGCCTGGGGATCCCTCACCCCTGGGCTGCTGCCAGGTCTGGATAGAGGGATGCCCATCTGCGTTGTGCTTTTAGAGCAGACCTGGTTTTGATTCTTCTGTGAATTTTCTGCTGCGTGCCAGCAATGGCAGTGGGAGGGTTTTGCTGCCAGCCAGCACTGGGGCGGAGTGGGGATGTGGAGAATGAGCAAAACCTGGAAACATGAAAGAGAAGGATGGAGGGGAGAAAAAAGAGAGAAGGAATGGAGAATGGGTACCAGGACCCTGAGACGTGAAGAAGCAGAGGGAGAGGGAGGATGGGAGTAAGGTGAAAACAAGGAGAAATGCTGGGCAGGGGAAGAAAGGAGTAGGGAAGAGGTTTCCTCTTCCAGTGTCTCTTCCCAAGCCGTGCTATTAAAGCATTTGTAGTTATCTCCTTTTCGGCTGCTCTTGAATCCTGGGCTGGAAAACAAGAGGCTCTTTCCTGGTTCTGGAGAGAGCAGACAGCCACCGCACAGCTCAGCCTGCCCTCACCTGATGTAGAGGATGATGGACAGGTTCCTTTGGGCGGTGACCAGAGAGCATCAGCTCTGGAGCTGGGTGAACAGTGGGGGCTCATACAGGTATATCATCTTTGGTCCTTCTCAGAACTTCCGGCTCATTCCTAGTAGCTGACTTCACCAGGAGTTTTTTCACCTGGACTCTGTCATGACACACATTTAAGGTACTTGCAGCATAAGAGCATGCTCTAGTCTGGATGCTGCCTCCTCCTGTCAACCGATGTCCAAGATTATGGTGGCAGGTCTCCATCCCCCTCGGTGGGTGAACCTTGGCGAAGGGCCTGAGGTTTTGCCTTCCCTGCCTCTGAGGGATGAAGACATGGGATTAGGGTCTGCTGTCTGCCTGCTCAGCTCTCTAAGCCATCTTCTGCAGATGGACGTTGAAGGGGAAAAGTGCTTGCTGAGCCAGAACTGGAGAACACCCAGTTTTAGACCTATGTTCAGCCTAAAGATGCCTTCAGCCTGCTGGGAATAGCTAGAGAGCTGTGACTGCTTAATGCTGAATTTAATTTAACCTCATGTTTTCCTAGAAAAAACTTGGTGTTTCTTCAGGAAGGGAGTTAACATTTCAATTTGCTAAATGCATCATGGACAGAGGAGATAATCAAATTTCTTTGACCTACCACTCATTAATTCCAGAGATGGAAGATGAGATGGTGGCAGTCTCCATCGTACAAAAATCCAGTGAACTGGATTGAGTTTTAATTGCATATCTCCCTTCCCCCCAAAGTGAGAACAGTTCACTTGTGTTAAACCTCACAGTTAAGGAAGAGGTTTCTGGGAGGACTCATTTCCTGGGGTTGTTCATGAATACTCTCTAACCACAGGTATCACCTTTTCCTGTAGAAATATTTCTTGGTTCAGACTCGCCCTGTTGTGAATTTGCATTTGGTCTTCTGCATATCCTGTTTTATTTATACCAAGAACCCTTCCCCACAGAAAATGTTGTCTTTGGCTGACTGCCCTGAGGACACGAGGAGAGGAGGCTGGGCGAACTGAAGGAAGACAGGAAGGAGAAACGGATATAACCCTTATTAAAGCATTTTGAAGGATTAGCCTCCCTTGGTCAAGCTGCAAACTGGGCTGATGGACCAGCCTGGTGGGCACAGCGCTGGGGTGTGCACAGAGAGTTCTTGTGTGGATGGTCAAACTGTTAAAAACTAAACCAGTTCTCCTGGATACCAAAAGTGAACTGTAGTTAACTCTGTTTTAGTCTTAAGAAGGGATTTTTCCTTCTGTACTGACAGACTTCGAGCTATATCGGTCCCTCGACCCTTAACAATGACTTAATCCCCTTGAGTGTTTCCCAGCTTCTTCACATAGGGATCCCCCGTCTGAGAAAGCTGTGATGGGGGATGTGTTCCTTTGCCTTTCCAGCTCTGGGACATCCCTGTCCCAATTGTCTCCCCGCAAAGGGCCAAGTGGATTTTGGACACCCCAGTGCTAATGAAGAATGAAATGATTTAGCATCATGGGACAAGTCAGGTGCAAATGCTACTCATACCCCATGCTTGATGGTCCCCAGGTTGGGAGCCACCACTTTGGAGCTGGCTGACGTTTGAGGTGACTGGGGCCACCCATCACCACCCCTGTGGTGCACTGGGGTCCCTCCCTTCACCTTTGATTTAATGTCCATTTCTCCATTTGTGTTGCAGACAAAGTCCAGCTCACGAACAAAGACCCACGGTGGGTTGGCGCCTGGTGGCTTGGTTTCCTGGTGGCAGCCAGTCTTGTGGCCTTATCTGCAGTGCCTTATTTCTTCTTCCCACGGGAAATGCCGAAAGAGGTAGGAGAGATGCTGCGGGTGGCCCTTTTGGCATTGCACACAAATAGCTCCTGTATTGCTGTGCATGTTCCTCCCTCTCCACCAGCATTAGCTGCTGCGTCTACGGGAAACGTGACTGTGGAAGTGGTCAAGGAGTTGATAGCTGCATCCCCAGGTCAGATGTGAGTGGTGGTTTGCTCTCTT
Source organism: Buceros rhinoceros silvestris (assembly GCF_000710305.1). NCBI lineage: Eukaryota > Metazoa > Chordata > Aves > Bucerotiformes > Bucerotidae > Buceros > Buceros rhinoceros. The sequence goes on from NW_010430934.1 coordinate 23,533, forward strand.
CTTCCATGTCAGAGGCTCCACCAGTGCGGTGCAAGCGGTTTAATGGTTGTGATATACAACAAAGCTGTGGCCAGGCTGGAGAGGAGCCAGAGAAGGGCCAGCATGATGATCCAAGGACTGGGAAAGGCTGGGAGAACTGGGTGTGTTTAGCCTGGAGAGAAAGTGGCTCTGGGGAGACCTTCTCACCATGTTCCAGGGTGGCTCTAGAGTACATAGCAACTCCCTTTGTACAAGGGGTCCCATGGAAGTGACGAGCGGTGATTGGTACAAGTGACTCCTGGGAAGGATCTGGTTGGACACAAGAAGAGAATTTTTCACAGTGAGGACAATCAGCCCCTGGAATAATCTCCCCAGGGCAGTGGTGGGTCCCCAGAGGTGGACATGGTTAAGATGTGGCTGGAGAGGGGCTGGGCCAGCTGGTCTAGAGCGGGCTGTGCCAGGAGAGGTGGGACCAGATGGCCCTTGAGGTCCTTCAGACCCAGGGTTCTGGGATTCTATAATTTCCCTGGTGGGGCACTGAAGTAGCTCCTGCGTGTTGATTCCTCTGCATAGGAACATACTGCTCCAGGCAAGCTCTGTGTGGATTGAGGTCCTTCTTGCTGGAGATGGGACTCCTTACGCTTCCTAGGGAAGCGATGCTCCTACTCCCATCTCTTTTGGGAGCTAGTGGGAGATGCTGCACTGGTGGACCTTGTTTTCCTTCAAGAGGAACCCTGTGTGCCCAATGAGGAAATAGGTCCCAGTTCATAGGAAATATGAATAATGCATCACTTAGGAGTGGGTTGTGCCCTTGAAATGCTGAGGCTGGTGGGTGGTTTGTCTTGTTTCCACAGCAAAACCCCCTTTTCATCACTAGACAGTGAGGCTTGGGGTCAGCTGCTGCTCCAAGTGAAAGAGGTGAATACCACCTCTTCTCACTGTGATTTTCGACACTTTCCAGCCTCTAAACGCCCCTTCACTCTGTGAAGTCCTCAGAGATAACCATCAGGGGAAAACCTGCAGCAGCCAGAACCTGTTACTACAAGCCAAACCAACATCTCTGTGCGTGCAGTTTGCCTGGGGTTTGCTCGTCCCTAGCTCTTGCTGGAGCCTGCTGCTGGGACAGCACTTTGCTCCGTGTTTACTACCAGGGTTTTTAGTTCTCCAGAGCGCTCTTGAGAGCTTCAGCGCTCGTGCCAAGATGTGAAGCAGCTCGAGAGCTTCCGAAGTGCTTCGCTGGCTGTGGGTTGCAGTTTTCTGGCAGTCGATGTGTCCAGAGGAATAATACAAAACAAGCTGTTCTTTCAGAGGAGGCATCATGCTCTGGTTTTGAACGTTACTGTAGTTGCTGGGATGCACTTAGTAGGTGAAATTCTGCTCGTCTTGATGCCTTGGCCATACTGTAACCTGTGTAATTGTCTTTTGCATGTATTTTGCCTTGGGCAATGTTGAAACTTTCTTGTCTAAACAAGTCCATGCACTGTGTGGTGCAGAATAATTCTTTGTTTCTCCTGCTGCTGCCTCAATTGCAGGAATGAGCAGTTCTTGGGGAGATCTGGGTTTCACTTGCCTGGGAAAAATGTGACCCGTTCTACCAGTTACGCATCTGGGGATATAATGGTCTGCTCCTGGGTTGTGTATGTGAGGTTTGTAAAGGTGCTGCGGTCCTTCCTATGAGGTGATGGGCTGGGAGCTGCTCAGCATTCTGCAGGAGGAGGGTGATACTGAATGCACTGCCTCTGATTTATCCTTGCGGAGCTCGGTTCACTATGAAGTCGTTATGGATGATCTATGCTAGCAGAACCTGCTCAGTGTGCACGGGACCACGCTGTGTCTTTGGAGAAGGGTTCTTTATGAGGACCAATGGGAATGTTAATTTTATAAACAGCTCTCGAGCTAAAATAATGTACTTTGAATGAACACAACTGCACTTTTTTGCAAGTGCTACGCTTAGGCTGGGCAGTTTTGTAGAGTTTAAGGTTGGGTATTGATTGAAAAAAGCAGCAGGAAGATTTCGCCCTGCTCTACCAGCTGATATCTGCTGGGAATGCTCCCGTGTAGCTGAGCATCCATTTGGCCCTTTGCAGCCCAGCTCTTCTGGAATTTCTCCCCATTTTACCATTTCCTCCAAAAAGCTTTTGGAAACTGCTCACAGTAAAAAAATATAATAAGAAGAAAATAATCTCAGGGATGGCAAATTTCTGCCTTCCCTTGTAGGGCAGGAGGTGCCAGTGTCAGCCAAGCCAGCTCATGCCCATCCCTTTTGCTGTAGGTGTAAAGAAAATAAAATATAAATCACTTTCTCTTGCTTGCCCTTGGAGTGAATCAGTGTTTAGCTAAGGGCGTAAGCACGACCGCTTTTCTATCGCGAAGGGCAGCTCCCTTTCCCCTCCAGTGAACTGGAGGCAGCAGTGTCTCTAAGGTCACTTAATTACTGCACCCATTGTTGAGCTCGTTAGAGTCCTGGCTCCCCTCCAGAAGAGCCTCATCCGGGGACAGACTGCGAAACCCCGCAGAAGGGATGGGTAGCAATGGTAAGACGTGCAATGCAGGAAGGAAATGAGTGTCTCCAGGCACAAAGCTCAGCGCTTTACAGTGTTGTCCCAAATTTTGCCTTCATGTGCCCCAACTGGAGCAGCTACCCTTACCTGGTAGGTCCCGACACTGCAGTGACTCGAGCTGTGGCTTTAGGGTGGCTTCCAGGTATTTCCTCTGACCACACAGAACAAAGCTGTTGTTCCTTCTTGTGCTTGGCTCTGGTTTGGTATGGAGAGGGTGAGACAAGGCCTTGCAGTGAGGAAAGGTGGGATCCTCACAGTAGTTCTGCACCATGAAGCCCCATCCTCAACACACTGCAGAGGGGAAGGGAGGGACAGGGTCAGTGCAGGGTTTTACAGACCAGCAGATCGGCAAGAATGGATGTTGTGATAACCCTTGGGTCAACCCTGTCTAAATAGAACTAAAGCTTCAAAAACAGTCAGGGTTTTCTTGGTTGCTTTCAGTTTCAGGGTTTCTTCTTCTTCTGCTTGTCCAAAGCAGGGAAGAGCAATCAGCAGCAGAACAACCACAGGCTGCAAGCACTGGAAGGCATCAGCTGAGCTTTTCCACCATGATTGTAAAGACCCAGCACAATATCTTACCCACAGCAAATACCTCCAGGCACGGTGCATGTGGGAAAACCACCGATCTGCTCTGTCCACAGAGATGTTTCTGAACCACCATCTGTGGCCTTCATTTCTGGAGGCCAAAAAGGAATTTCAGGTGCTTCAGGCCAAGCTGTCCTTGTGCCACTTGCTGTCTGCAGACCCGTGTGACAATGCCTGTCTCAGCAGATGATGAGGTTGCGTGGGAGTAGCGTGTCCACACCAAGCTGTGGGTATGTTTCTGCTGCAGAGTCCACCAAACAAGATCCCAGGAGCAAAGACTGGCCTATGGCTCAGTTCTTCTCACTGCTGAAAGCACTATTTCTTTTCTCTGCTTCTCATCCTACCTTCATTTTTTCCTCTTTTCTCTATACAACTCATCTGAACCCATGGTGGTTACTCTAGATGAAGGACCATCCTCTTCAATGGGCATCCTCCAGCAAACGCTGCATAATGGCCCAGCCTTCTGTCTCTTTGGAGGCTTATTTGTCTCCTCCTACCAGCCAAGACAAATTTAGATTATTTATTCTACACCCACATTTCAGCCTTACCTTTATCTGATAGCTTCTTTGAAGTTCCTGGAATGATTTGTGCACTTAATGTTAACATTCGCGATAATAAGAGTTGGCTCTTCTGATCTTTTTTTTTTCATAAATCAATCACTCCAGACCTGGAACATTTTTATTTCTCTGCTTTGATACTTGTCAGTAAGTTTCGAGCACCAAACTGTCCTGAATAATCCTACTTGAGGGATGATCATAACAAAGCTGTAAACTTGTCATGATCTCAGGCTGGGGATGAGAGGATAAGGCTGTAACTGGACAAACTGTTTCCAGTTGAGACCAGTTTTTTCCCTAACAATTCCAGTTTAATGCTGCCTCCATGAGCCCGAACCATTTCTTGGGGTTGTGTCCTGGATTCTGGGAAACTGCAGCCTTTGAGCATTTTCCAGTTGCTGAGTAGCCAAAGTTTAGGTTGTGCTTTATCATCGGCACCTGGTGATGTTCCCGTATCCCAACCCAGGCAGTTGTATCCCGTCTGCTAAAGGCTTTCCCTGTGCTTTCGCTGTGGCACAGTGTCTGTCTGTCTTGCAGGCTTACTGGCTGTTGCAATCTCCCTGGACTGGGAGCACTGGGGAGGACACACCTCAAATCCTGGGTTCAGTTTGGGCCCCTCACTCCAAGAAGGACTGAGGGGTTGTGCCCATTGGGGTTGTGCAGGCGTGTGCCAGGCTGCCCAGGGCAGTGGTGGAGTGCCCATGGCTGGAGGGGTTTGCCAGTGGTGTGGAGGTGGTGCTGAGGGACAGGGAGTAGTGGGGACCTGGCAGTGCTGGGGGAACAGGGGGACTGGAGGAGCTGCAAGGGCTTTTCCAACATAACCCATTCTGTGGTTCTGTGATTGCAACTGGTAAAGCGCCTCCCCAGTTGCTGCCGCTCCATGGGTGACCTGAAAAGGGTTTGGAAAGGGGAGAGGTGCTTTTGGGAGCACCTTAAACCAAAGCAGGACCATTGCCCTTGCTCAGCATTTCTCATATGCAAGATCTGTCTTGTGTGCTCCGTTATCTCCCAGGTCAGGTTTCCTCCTGTGACGCTCCAAGGTCACACAGAACAAAGCATCTCCCAAAAGAGGCACAAAGGGGAGAGCAACGCTTCCTCCTCGCCCTGACAAAGCCTCCCCTGTAATGTCAGCACATGTCATCTGCAAACAGATGCCTTGTGAGAAAGATCAGATGGATTTTATGGGAAGCAGCTCTACATGATTCTATGATTTTACATGTCCAGGTCGTCACCAAGCCCCAACAGCTCTGGTTTGCTGTCACACAGCCCTCTCTGGATATCAGTCCGTCTCATCAAAGCTTTCCTTCTCAGCCTCACTGGTCAGAGATTTCCAAAACTTATTTCCCTGCATGTTGCAAAGCTTTATTTTCTGCTGAGATGGTGGGGTACATGTCCCCTGTCATCTGTGCAGTATCTCCAGATTTTACTTTCAGTTGTCCTGCTGGATAGTTGGAGCAGACAGTTGAGGACAGGGAAACGCTAAGCTGGACATGCAGCTCCACCCTGGAGGAGATGTGCATGGCAGAGCGTAGGGTTAAGAAGTCACCCTGCATTTCTGAAGGCAAAACCCATCTGTCTGGGCAGTACCTCAAGTTGTGAAACGGGGCTGGCAAGTTTAGGACCACAGTGTGCAGACTGGATTGATTGGTTTTATCCCCCAAAGCACCTGGTGTGCAGTGGCAGGAGGGGGCAAACACAGAGAAATCTCAAAAGAGGTGTGTTTGTGTCCTGGCTACCCATGGACATCTCAAAGGTTTGGGCATTGCTGTTCCTGCTGGAGGTGGCATTGCTTGGCAAGGTCCAGGCAACATCTGTCCCACCAGTCCTGAAGCTGAAGGTTTATGATGAGGAGAAGCTCCTCATCATGTGGGTAAAATGCAGCTGGGACACCTCCTGCTCTGCCCTGAGGATACCCCATAGATGCTGGTGCTGCTCTTGGCTGCATCACAGGATAGCACCAGCAAGCCTGAGCCTGCAAGAAGCCTTCTGCCCTTCGCCCAGGTTGTTGGGGACTTCCCAACCTGCAGAGGGTATCTGCAGGGTGCAAACAGCTGACAACTCTGTCTGAGGTTGGACTCAGGGATTCCAGTGGACATCCCAGGTGCAGTGTGATGGGATGGTTCTGGGGCAGCGACTCACCCCTTCTGTGCAGGCAGAGACATTGTGCAACAGTGCTGGGGAAGCAAAAAATAACTTCTCCGGTTTCTGTCTCAGGGCAGATTTCCTGTGTTTGTACAAATCCTACCACGCTTTTTCAGCAGTGACCCGGTGCTTCCAGGGAGAAGCTGAATGAAAATAACCAAGAGAGAACTGACTTAAGTGCCATCTCCAGTTTGGGTTATCAGTTACTGGGGAAAGGTTAAAGGGCAGAGCAGGGAAATCTAAGCCATTGTGTGGAAACCTCTGCTGCTGGAGCTGTGATGCTCCCAGGCTGCTCACTGAAGCTCCTAAAGCATCAGCAAAGGTGGTCTAGAAAGGGCATTCTGTGGGGAGCAACTGGGAGCCAAGTGGCAGGGTGTGGTGATGCCACTGGCATGCTACAAGTATGGGCTGGTCTCTATGTTCAGGTTTGCCCCAGGGAGCTTTAAAGACAGGCGCAAACAGCAGCTAAAAGTAGTCATCCTATTCCTGTGAGCAAGGTGACCATTAGCCGGTTTTTTTAACACTCGAGGAAATAGGGTCCCTGGTGGGTCCCACACTTGCTGGAAGAGGTGTAATGAAGTGTTTGTAGGGAGCATGACCTTGTCAGGAAGAAAAATCATTCTATCTCAAGCTCCGAGGTTTTACATTTTGTTTGTTTAATATGAAAATAGCTCCTCTGACCTTATTTTTCACTGAGCTGGGAGCACCAGGTCCTGCACATCCTGAGGGAAACTCTACAGAAGCCTCAAATTAAGCAAGGAATACCTCTCCGTCACAGAGCATCTCATTCATCCCCTTTTCCTGTGCTGCATAAAACCAGGCTGCCAGCACCTCTGACTGCCCTTCTTGCAGGTGAAAGCAGGAGCCCAGCTTGCTGCCTGCTTTTGCCTTTCCTTCAAAGCAATCCCAGGTCTCAGCCCTCCTCAGCCATACCTGATTTATTCATGTCTGTGCAGGGAAACAGGGGCTTTCCCTAGGTCGAGCTCAGGTTAGGGATGCTCTTCGTAAGGCAGAGCACGGGGGAACTCCATCATCCTTCCTTCAAAGCCTGTCTGCCTCCTCCATCCCCCCACAAGGCTAGGAATGATGGCGATAGATAAAATCTGGTTGCAACAGCAGGACATGCAAGGAGAACCCATTCACTGGTGCACAGGGAAACTGAGTGCTTTAAGGACTCATCCTGAAAAATCCCATCATGGGTGGGGGGCATTTTGCAAGGTGTTTCCCACATTTAGTTGGTTTTCCTTGGCATGGTTCTGTGGCAGATAGGCCAGGGTGGAGCAACCAGCTCGTGTCGTTGCTCCTACCAACTCCAGCCTGCCAAATGATCTGAGGTAAATGATGCTAAAATCCCCTGCATCAGGAGCACACGGCGTCATTGGCAGGGCTTGAGCGTCTCTGATGTAGAGCCAGCATCGTTCGCCGGTCCCTTCACTTCCTCGGCGTGAGAACACGCCTGCTTCATCCCAGAGGAATGCACATCTTCATCCTTTCGGCAACAAAACAGATCATGGGACCAAGCCAACACGGGGAGAGGATTTTTCCTCCTCCTCATGGAGGGCTCTGCACCACGAGCAGACAACAGCTGCTCCCTGGGCGGGTGCTAAGCCAGCAGAAGAGCACAGGAATGTCCCGCTTGCACGAGTGGCACTTACATACAGGCATTCCAGATGGGGACATCTGGGAGTTTGGGGGCTTTTGGGGTTTTTTTCGCATGCAGTGCTCAGCAGGCTGTTCCCTCTCTGAAGAGGGCAGAGCTGGGAGCTGGGAAAGCCACAGTCGGTAGCAGCTGGAATGTATTTTTTTTGGAAAACACTGGAGTTTTAGAGCAGAGATAAGAGACCCCATGACCTCACTGAAAAGTGAAAGGAAGCTGGGTTTTATCTTTGCGTTTGAAAAAGGTTTTAATCTCTGAGCTCTACCTTTAAAAACTGTGAGAAGAGTTTTATTGCTGTGCTTTATAGAGGCTCTGCAGAAAGGGAATGTGGCATTTGCAGCACAGGACACTTTGACCTCTGCTGTGTAATGATCAGCCTTGGTTTCAGAGGAAAAAAGATTATTTTAGATCATTTTAGCTGTTCAGTTCTTTCTGTGAATTGAGAACATCTAATTTCTGGAGAACTAACTCATTTGTCTGAGTGATATTAAATTTGTGTCGGGTGTTGCGACAGCTCCGTTGCTGAGCCTCGTATAGGATGTCAGGGACAGGGACAGTGGCTCTGGCCTTCAGGCTAAGAATACGCTGTGTTTTTTCATTCAAACCGCACTCCCACTGAACACGTTCTGCTGTTAAACATCTCTAGTAGCACATCTAATCTAATTAATGCCCTCCACGAAGTGATTCCCCTAAAAGCCTGCGGAACAGGGCAGGGGTGGGATGCACATCCAAGAAATCCTCCCCTCTCTTGGCCTCTGACTTGCTGATGGGAAGTTGGACACTTGCCTCGGACATGTAGTCATCTAATGAGGCTGCGATGGACCTTAAATGATCTGATCCCTCCATTGTCCAACTTTTTGTCAGCACCTCTTGGTCTGTGAGTGGTGGTGGCGTGACACAGGGCACAGGTTTTGCGAGCACCTCGAGTAAGGTCCTGCAGGGCTAAATTAAGCAGAGAGGTCTAGGTCCATCTGACCTCCAGCTGCAAAGGTGTTCCTCTGAATAGAGAAGGAATAAAGGAGGGAGCTGGAGGATCTGTCTCCTTCCATGGACCAGCATGGGAAGGGATGTTTCTTCCATACTACTGCTGTTCAGTGGGGAAGATGTGGCTCGAAGAAATTAAAAGCATTAAAGAGAGTAGAAACACAGAATAATGGAATCAGAGAATGGTTTGTGTTGAAGGGACATTTCAAGGTCATTCAGTCCAACCCCCTGCAGTGAACAGGGACATCTACACCCAGAGCAGGGTGCTAAGAGCCCCATCCCACCTGACCTGGAAGGTTTAGAGAATGGTTTGTGTTGAAGGGACATTTCAAGGTCATTCAGTCCAACCCCCTGCAGTGAACAGGGACATCTTCAACTAGAACAGGTGGCTATGAGACCCATCCAACCCCAGACCCCCCTGCAGTGGGCTCCAGCTCTGGGCTCCTCAGCACAGCAGAGCCAGAGAGCTGCTGGAGCAGGGCCACAGGAGGCCCCAGCAATGCTGGCAGGGTGGAAGCCCTCCGCTGGGAGGCCCGGGGCGAGA
>NW_010430934.1:32852-35757 GCF_000710305.1 Buceros rhinoceros silvestris
TAGTTGCAGATGTCCCTGCGCCCTGCAGGGGGTTGGACTGGGTGACCTTGAAAGGTCCCTTCAACCCAAATCATTCCATGATTCGATGAACCTTTGGTACACACGGTCAGTGCAGTGACAGCCACTTGTCTGTCCCCAGGTGACGTGTGAGAAGGAGAGCGACAGCAAGAAGAGTGGGGATCTACTCTGCCAGCTCAGGTCGAGATCCGAACACACGCAAAACCTCTCTCTAACCCAGTTCATCAAACGTAAGTGTGTACATCCCCTGCCTCCCACTTGGACAGGGATTCACTGCTTGCACAAACATACATCCTGGCAATGGAGGGCTTGCAATGCTGGTGAGAAAAGGTGATATTCCTCCGTGTTCTCAACGTACCTCCTAGAGAAGACCTGAAGATGCAGCTGAGGTGTACTGCTGGGTTTAACTCGGTCTGCAGGTCTCTTCCTGGCCAGCCCACAGCAGATGCTCGCCATCACGACCAGACTGCCCCACTCCCCCTCATGCTATCAAAGCATCTGGGGTTGGTAGCTCATGACATTGTGTGGCTTTACAGCACACCTGGGCAGTGTGAAGTGGAGGCTAAAACCTCATCGGAGCCCGGAGCCAGGCAGAAAAGCGGGGAGCAAGCTGTGAGCCCAGAGCAGACCCATGGGAAGAGAAAGAGACCCCCACGTTAGAGGGGTGTTTGTCTCCAGCTGCTAAAGAGGAGCCAGCAGTGTGCCCAGGTGGCCAAGAAGGCCAATGGCATCCTGGCTTGTCCCAGCACTGGTGTGGCCAGCAGGAGCAGGGCAGGGATTGTCCCCCTGCACTGGGGGCACTGGGGAGGCCACCCCTCAACTGCTGGGTTCAGTTTGGGCCCCTCCCTGCCAGAAGGACCTTGAGGGGCTGGAGCGTGTCCAGAGAAGGGCAACGGAGCTGGAGCAGGGTCTGGAGCACAAGTGCGCTGAGGAGCGGCTGAGGGACCTGGGGGATTAATCCTGGAGCAAAGGAGGCTCCAGGGAAACCTTCTGGCTCTCCACAACTCCCTGACAGGAGGTTGGAGCAATGAGGTGGGGGTTGGTCTCTTCTCCCCAGGAGCAAGCACCAGGACAAGAGGAACTGTCCTGCAGTTGTGGCAGGGGAGGTTGAGGTTGTCCCTGAGGAGGCATTTGTTGCCCGTTGGGGTTGTGCAGGCGTGTGCCAGGCTGTCCAGGGCAGTGGTGGAGTGCCCATGGCTGGAGGGGTTTGCCAGCAGTGTGGAGGTGGTGCTGAGGGCCAGGGGTCAGCAGGGCCCTGGCAGTGCTGGGCGAATGGTGGGACTGGAGGAGCTGGAAGGGTTTTTCCAAGCAAAACGATTCTCTTATTCTGTGGGTTTGCAGTTTGGGTGCATCCAGCTGTGACTGCGCAGCTCCCAGGTCAGCTCGAATCAGACGCAGTAGCACTGGCAGCTCTTCATCTCAACAGCCTCTTCAGCCCTGCTCTTTCAAGGCTGGTGACAATATCACAGAATCACAGGATCATTTAGGTTGGAAAAGACCTTTGAGATCATCAAGTCCAACTGTTCTCAGAGCCCTGCTGCCCTCCCTGTCCCACTGAGGACAGACGATGCTGCCTGGAGCCAGGGTTTGAGCAGTTAAATTCAGATGCGTGTTTGTAGAGGGTGATCTTAATCCAGAGCAATTAGCTAGTTTAGTAACGAGAAGGCTCTTTGTGCTGAAGGAGTGCAGCTGGGCTCCAGCCCGTGGAAGTTATTGCCCAGGACTGGTTTTTTTGAAGGAAATACTCTGCGCTTTGGCAATTACTTAAGAAAAGTGACCCCCTGAAGTCAATCCATGTCAGCTTCCTCCATATTTCCTGCATATTATCCCCGTAATTTATTGGACGTTCTGTGGTTTATTAAGGTCAGTGCAGGGCAGGCACCGCCAGACGAGCGTGGGCAGGTTTTTATTCTGCTGGTTGCACCATTTGCTCGCGAGCCTAATGCTAAATTAGAGGAGCACGTCGGGGGTTTATTCGCCTGCTGACCTTGTTGCACCGTCATTTAGAAAACCCGCGTGATTGAAGCAGTTGTGTGGGAGCAGATTTACGGCCCTCAGATGGGATTTTCACACCGACATTCTGCTCTTTGCCTCTGAAAAATGAATAAAAATGAGCTCCCTGCTCTTGGGCAAAGAGAGACGAAAATACCTTACCTCTGCTCAAGCTGCAGGCTTGGCTTGTGGTTCACATCAGGGCTGCGGGAGCTCTGCAAAATTCATTATTTGTGAGAATTCATTTGCTAAAGCCCAGTTCTGGGGGAAAAAAAAAAGTGTCTGTGTTTCTTGTCAGAAATCTTGCTGAAATCACCGGGATTTCTAATATAGAAGTGTTTTTAGAGCCAGAAACTGGAGGGTGTAGATGGGGACAATTTGGGTGAAGTCTGTGGGTCTGAAGCTCATCTATGGGTCACTGCAAAGAGAATTTTACCTCTCGTTTTGAGACTTTCCTGCTTATTTTGTTTCTTTTTCTGTCACCATGGATTCTTTCTGCTCTATTTTTACTCCGCTTTTCTATACGATACTTCAGGAAAGCAGCATTTGGATATTTTCCAGCCTGAATGATCTTGCCTGAATCATCATTTTGTACCTTCTGTTGTTTAAAGAGAGATAGAACAAAACACACGTGATGGAGAAATGCTGTCGGACAGTCTGGTCCTTATGCCATGATCATAGTGAGCCTTTTTCACACCCCACCCCAGTACAAAGGGGTCACTCAGCTGCTGGAGAAGGGTCTCAGTAGGCTACAACGGATGAGGCAGTGCTGTGAAATCCTTGAGTTCTACCTCCTTGGTTTCTGTGATTGCATCTGGAGCCTCTGTACGTGGCGTGGGGAGGAGGAGACCACTCTACAGAAAAGCAGCCCAGAAGCCACCCGTGTGCTGGGCTC
>NW_010430935.1:0-17219 GCF_000710305.1 Buceros rhinoceros silvestris
AATACACCATATATCGTAAAAAGATGCCATCACAATAGACCATTAAACATTCCACTAAACTTTTTATATGAATAAGGTGTGTAATTTTAACTTTCCTCTTGGCGTTTTTGCTTTCTTCCTACCTCGCCTTTTCTAACCTCTTTCTTATGCATCTTTCAAATGCAACTCTTTAATCTAATTATTCTTGAAAATGTCTTAGATGAAGAGTTGGGATTTGGCACATTAAATTAACTTCAAGAGGCATCTGTTAACTCAAAGTTAAGGTTGAAAACAACTTCTACTTCAACACTCTGCTTTATGTGTTTTACTTTTCCTGACAACTTATGCTTTAGGGCTGAAAATTCGCTGTGCCTGGTCTATTCCTGAAAGTTTATAAAGTCCGAGTTATGAAGTGCAGAAAACCCAATGGCTTTCTTTTTAATTTAGACATAGTTACATCAAAAGCAACTAAAATTTTAAAACATGAAACTTTACAGAGACATAGTTGTGGCTGTTTTCATAGTTGAGAGAAAAGCACTTTTGATTAAACACATTCAGAAAGGTCTGAGTGCCTCTGCAGCCAAGAGAAATGAGGACTGAAATATTCTTTTCCCATCCTCAGCAGAAGAAAGTGGTGCTTACTGCAACATCCAGGTTAACTTCAATTAGTCTGAGCCTCACCAAAGCTCAAGAGAACTAAATACCTCCTCGAATAAGGAGGACAATAACTGGAAAGACCTAGCTGCTGTGAAAGAAGAAATGGCAGTACAAACAGAACGTAGACAGGTAACCATGAGGACATTATACTGTTTTTCTGAACTGTGTGGTAGCAGCCCGATGATTACAGGTGTGAGACACAGCTGCTTACAACTGATCCTGTCCACAGCGGGTCACACTGAACTGTGCACATGCAGGTTTCCTGGCACTCCCCTTCCAGACCTCCTGTGTTGCCAGAGAGCATCCAGAGCCAGCGTTTTGCCTTTTTGTGAGTGACACCTGGATGGTTGTAGTCTCTGACTTTGTCGTTGGAAATAGGTCAGGCACAGGCTTATTCTTGAGTAATATGTATTATTTCTCTGCATCTCATGTTCCAGAGCTGCGATTACAATGTATTCCATTTCTGGCATGATAGGAAAGCCAGAGATGGTAAAAAAAAATCCACTCAGGCTTCATCATATCATCATTGCGTGATGGGAAAGTGAAAGTAATCAGCAAAAAGACAGGTTTTGTTGTGTCCAAAGCTAAGAGGGTGATGTAAGAAAAATGCTTGGCTGATGCTTGTGGAGCCTATTTGAGTTTCTAAAAGCATCTTCTGGCAGAAATTTTGAAAACAGGATGTATTTGGCGCTAGCAAAGTGTCAGGCACTGTTGCTTAGTCTAGCTAGCTAAAAAGCCACAGTTCCTGAGCAATGTTTTGGCTGTGCTTTTGCAATATATATTTTGTTGCATGAAGTTCCGTTGAAATAATAATTGAAAGTTTAGTACATATCAAAGTATTTTTTTGTATAATGTGGAGTGTAATGACGCTTCTACATGGCTACAAAGTTTGAAAGCATGTGAACAGTAGGGTCATCTTTTAAAAATCTAAAGCAGTTTTTATGAAAAAGAAGGGCCTGATCCTGTCAAGATTCTTAGTGAATTACTTGTTACGGTATTTTCTGCTAGTTTATTGCTTAGCAGAAATCACTAATAATTCCCTTGTTTCAGTGAAGTATTGGTATCTAGTAAAAATTACTTAAGGAGTTAAATAAAAATTAGGCATTCAGGCTTGACAATGTGTATACCAAGTTTCAGACTTGTTCAATTTGAAACGGTCAAGATATGAAACCATAAAAAATGTGAGTAAATACTCAGCATATCAAGGGTTGTTATGCAATTACATGCTTTCATCATGGTACTTACTGAGGGAAAACAGTTAGTAGAGAGACCTGAAAGAAATGTTCAGTGAGTAATTACAAACTTTCATAGCTTAGCTACATACAAATAATAATCCGCTTGTTGCTTTGCTACTACTAACATACTAAGATGTGTGCATACTTTTTTTCCCCAGAGCATATCCACTCTGACTGTAGATTTGTTAGAAAGTTATCTGAAAAACTTAAAATCCCCTCTGCCCCCCACCCTCCCACTTTTGGCCAATCTCCAAATTATAAACAGCTGAACTGATTTAAATAAAGTTTTCAGTACCAAAAAATAATTAAAAAAAAAAAAAAGTTACAGCTGGGCTGACAAAAAGTTGCTCCAAGCTTCAGCCCAATGTGATTTGAGACAACTGCGAAGTTAAACTCTCAGACCTAGAATCTGGATTGGAAATAGAGATGGGCTCTTTGCTCTACTGGCCCCTTTAGGATTTGGGCTTGTAATATAGTGGTTATAAGACTCCAGATGATTTAAGTTTGACTAAATAGATATGTATTTCAGTTATTTAGATCCTTTTGGCTTCTTCTTCCAAGGATGTAGAGGAAATTTTCACAGATAATGCCAGCTAGTGCTAGTGGCATTGACTATAGACTGAAACCCTTTTAGCTTTGGCTCAAACCCTCCTGTGACTAGTTATGTCAATTTATCTTTTCTGGGCTGATCTTAAAGAGATTAACCATGATAGGTGCATGTTCACATTTGGAAAAGAGCAAAAGGTTCTGTCACATATGTCTTGAAAATGCTGTTTAGGGTGGTGCTTAGTAGAGCACTTGAACATGTGGCTAGGTTGTATGGAGGCTGTGGCCCATAGCTGTTTCACAGACTTTGCTGGATTGGAACTCAAGCGCCTGTTCCTTTCCGAGACTACGCAGAGAACCAGCAATATTCGCCATGATTAGTGACTAGTCCAAATACTGAGTGTGCAAAGACAAATAGACTCATGCAGAAGTATCGTCACTAACAGTAGAAGTATCATCTCTGATTAACATTTAGCACCAAAACAAATTTAGATAATTTCTGTTGGCCAGTAACTTTTATAAAACATGGTATATGTGAAGACCTAGGTTCTTGTTCTTTGGGCTTTTTTTAAGAAGCTGTTTTGATTTAAGAGAAAAGGATTGTGGGCTTTTGAAAGAACGGCCTCCATTTTTTTCTTGCAGGCAATAGCAAAATTTCTCAGGTGTATTTTGACAAGCAGGTCCTTTCAGCGGTTAGTGGGATCAGGAGTTAAGAATTCTGCCACAGTCCTGGTTCATCCCAGGGAATCCATTCTAAAGCTGTGTGTCCCCATTATAAAATGTGTTTCATAACCAGAAAACTTCAACCAAGTAACAGTATTTATGTTTTTCCAGAGGTGGATTAATTCCTAATTTATTTGTATGCATAGTCTGTGTTGGAACACTTAGGTAGAGGAATAATCATTATCAATTATCCTGTAAATAATACAGAAATAAGAGAAGGTGAAGAAAGAGAAGATGCAACACTTAGCACAGCATGTCAGACAAATTTGCACACTTTACGTTAAATTTAGGAAAGAATATTTAGCTGGATTATTTTGAAATTTTAAATAGATAAAGAGTTTGTAAGTGCCAAATGAGCACAGGTATAGGTTTTTGATGGGTACAGCTACTAGTAAATATTCTGTAGACTGTTGTCAGCTGTAGTCATTGTATTATTTCATTCCAACTAATGTGCAGTTTGAATCAGATCTTTCTTTTAAAGAGAGAAAAAATTATTTACTTTTGTCAATGTTTTTAAGATATACTAGTTCCATAGCATTCTATGAAGATTTTAGTATTATTACACCTTCTGTCACCATTCAGATGTGGGCAAATGCAGCATATAAAGTAGACCACTGATTTTCAAAGTCTTCCATGACTTTGTAGAGGATATTTCCCAAACTCCAGGAACCCAAACAGAAATGAACAAATGGAAAGACTGACTCAGATTAAAACTCCACTTGGTGAATACCCCACACCAAGAAGCCACAGGGCAGCAGACAAAAAGTAAGAATGGAAAGAAACAGTTCTATAGTTGTATCTGAATCCTGGCCATATACAGTCGTTTCCAGTTGCAAACTTCTCAGCCTCCAAGTGGACCAAACTTGGGTTAGTTCAGTGGAGCTTTTATTGTACTCTTAAGAAAAACATCTCAGCAGACAGGTGAAGTTGTGCAAGGATATGGAACCACAAAAAGAATTCCGAGCTTCAGTTTGCTTGTAGGCAAGCGTGCCTTGCCGGAGTGAGATACCGCTCATATAAACAACTAGTTAGATGTTTGCTGAAGGACATCGACTACCATTCAGTTCTCCCTTTAGCCAAATTGAGAAAAGAGTAGTGTATTACAGCTTCTGATTTAAGAGACAAAGTAGGGGATGATGTGAGTGAGAGAGATTATCTTGATGACAATCTATTTTATTGTATCACTTTAAAGTACCACAACCTGCTGTACTAATGAAATTGTGTTCTTGGTTTAAAAGGGCAATTGTTAGCCTGACTTTGTGTTCACTGAAAACATTTCCCCAATCTTGTTAAATTATTGCACTCATTTCAGATTTTTATGGCTGTGCAGCTTACCAGCTCTCATTTCTTTTCGTTTCATTCATTTTCCTTGTATTGATGATTAATGGAGGATGTCGAACGTTAAGAGTGAGCAGGCATCAGCAAATGCAAGATCATAATTAGTTTAGCTGACGAGGGCCTCTGATAGCACTTGCATCTGGATGGAAAAATTACCCTATAGGGAACTGGCTGCTCACCAGGTCTTTTTAGTGATACATTGTGAAACACCCGATGAATCAAATGCCCTTTCAATGCCAAGAAAGTGTTCCAGTCTTGAAGCCAAAATTATGTCTGCAGAAAGCTTTCCATTTGAAATGTATCAGAGTACAATTATAACCATTGTATTTTTTTGGCATGAACACCAGTCTTCTACAGTATGGGCTAAAGTTAAATAAATTACTTAAATTTTATGAAACCCTGAAATTTTTACTTATAGTGTTAGTAATTTTTAATTTGTAATAAAATTAGTTTTCACCCAGGCTGGTTTTACCCTGTACTCACTCATTCTTACTGTGGATACTGAAGGTTTCTTATTTTCCTTTGCAAAAAGGGAAGAGTTGAAATTCAGATTTTGTTTTCAGCCAAAGAATTCCATTTCCTCCTTATTAGTATTTGTGCCCACAAACACAGCCTGACTTGTTTAAATGAGTAGTTTAATGAAATCATTACTCCGCAGAAAGAATTTAACAAGCAATACTCATAAATGTGTCTACTTTTAAATATTCTTGGATCTTTATGAAAGCTTATGAATGCACAGCTCAGTCTGGTCAATAATTTGTATATAATAATTTGTATATAGGAAAGTTGTACTGTGCCTTTCTTTGCCTGACTGAAATAAAATAAATAAATCTGTGCATCAATGAGACAGTGCTTTCTGGAGTTTCGGGTGAAGTTCAAAAGAGGTCTCATTAAGAATACTGTAACTTTGTTTGTTTGTCAGAGGTTACTCCTTGTTCATAGTGGGCTGTGGGAAATATATGGTAGCTTATACTGATTTCAGAAATAAGTGGAAAAGACTGGAATGGAATATCATGTATTCAATTAATGACGTTTAATCTCTGTTAAAGGAATTAGTATGACGCAGATACAAAATGTAATTAATTGAAGTGGTGGTGTTTCAGAATTCTCGTTACCGATCACACTTTAAAATTGAGCAAACGAAAAAGAAATAATCGGTTGTGAAATGCAGTGAATGAATCAGGATAAGTTTACAGAATGTTCTCTGTCGGCTTCCAGAGGGTTTTTCAGAATTTGCTGTTTAGAAACCATCATTAAATGCACAAAACCTGAAGTTCAAAAAGTTAAAGCTGTTATTCTGAAAAGGCTTTGGTGTTTCACACACCTCATCCATCACTCTAGGGTTAATTATAATGAAAATCAGTGGTGCCTATTAAGCACAATTGAACCTGACCTCATTATGGGCAGTGTGGTTTTATACTGTCATTGTTGCCAGTCTAGAGACAAAACTCCTGTGTTGATTTGTCCTAACTCCACAGCTCATGTGACTCACCTCTGACCTGTTTTTTTTGTTGTTGTTTGTTTTTTGTTTGTTTTTTTTCTCTTCCCTGTTTCAGAGACGTAGAGGCTCGGGTGTTTTTTGTGCCAATTGCCTGACCACAAAGACCTCTCTCTGGCGAAAGAATGCAAATGGTGGATATGTATGCAATGCGTGTGGCCTCTACCAGAAGCTTCACTCGGTAGGAAGAACTTACTGGTTTGTTCAGAAAAAAAGGGGTTATACAGCTAAGCTGGGCAGCTGTGGTCTTGTCTGGTTGTGTGATTAGTACCACTCCCTGGCCTGCAGTTAATTTCCTAACAGGGTTTTGCAGTATGGTCACTTTGGGATCAGATGTGATTCATTATGAAACAGCCTGGGATGCTGGGAGTAGACGTGTTTGAGATCACCAGTGATGCATTTAATTATTTTGATACAAAATAAGGGGAAAATTATTTCTTTTCTGGGAATTCCATTTAAAGGCATACAATATGTTGTGATGAAAGCTCTCTAAATTCAAGAGCCCTCATGTTCATAATTAAAAAAAAAAAAGATTCTTAAAGTTAGACGTCACATCTATATCAAAAATATCCCTTGCTGTGGTTTTTATTTTCTTTCACTTATCTTTCCCTCTTTATTCTTGACAGTAAATTTCCTGGATATATGGGGTGGTGGGGTCTTTTTGTTCTTTTTTTCTACAGTTCTTACAGTCTTCTGGAGGATTCTGAAATCACTCAGTAAGGAAGCAACTCACTTGATGGCATTCTTCACTCAGTGAGGAAGATTCACCATCCCTCAGGATCAGACAGGGAATAAATAATAATAATGGGCTGTCAGTGTTGCTTTTCATCTTATTGACACTTGACTTGATCCTGAAAGATGTTGAATGCTCTGGTCCAGATCCAGGAAAGCCATGCTTAAGTGTTTCCTTGAATCAGTGCCAAAATGCTCAAAATCATTTAGGTTAAGACCCACTAGTTAAATATTATCTCCACTATCTTCAGTAGAATTACATGGGAGAGTCAGGAGCCCAAGATTTGACTCTAATTAATTAATTTTTACAATGTTCCCATGAAGTTAAAAAGTGTTACTATTTTTCAGAAATAGAAACTGAGGCAGCCTTTGAGAGTTTGCCAAGGCAACTTAATTCAGGCTGAGAGTCCAAATCAGAAATCTGTGTTGTGGCTGACAGTGCGTATTCTTTAAAACTTTGTTCAGAAATTCCATTTTCAGGGGAAAAAAAAAAGCCACTTAGGAAACTATATTTCAAATGCATTAAGACTCCCAAGTGCCTATGCCTATTTCTCTTTAAATTTGAGGCATAATCAATTAGCCGTTTCCGTGAATTTTGCCCTTGGTCTTGTGTACAGGCCATATAACAATCATTTTTACTCAAGATCCCGTCCAGCCAGCCCACTTAACAGAAAGAAGAAGATAACAATTTTCAAAACCATCAAGGCCATCACCAGTCTGAAAGGTTAGCTGTGTTTGCCATGTGAAGTCATTCTGAGGTCAGTATTGTTTTTAAGCTCCAGAACAACCCAGCCAATCAGATAGCATTTAAGCAGGAGAAGATGGACTAATGCACAATCTCCGGCCAGCATCTTGGCTGGGTCTTCCTGAACGTATCATCTTCCTGGAGATCCCTCAAACTTCTAGATATAATATCTAATTTAAAGAAATTGATCCATGGTAAGCATTCACAAATATTTTAAGGAGGACAGTTTGGCTTTTTAATGTTAATTTGATGCTTGAGTCCAGTTATTTATAGAACTACCATTCACAACCCCCATTTTCCCTTTTTTTAATATACTTTTCTATACTGTAGTGTAGGACCTTACCATGATTATTAGCATTACATACTGAATAGATAAAAGCTTCAAGAGTCAGTTCTGCGTTCAAACACGTAGCTCAGATAATTCTTATGAACCAGTAGTAGCAAACTAATGTGCTTCCTGCAATAATAATTAGCAATACAATGTCGAACTTTATTTTATGCGTATAGAAAGCAAGAAGCTGACACTATCTTTCAGCTCCGCTGTTCAAGCATGGCAATAAGCTGTCATTCAGTGGATATTTGACATTAATATCTTCAACTGAATTTTGACCAAATGCAAAGAATTTAATTAACCCTCCACTCTGCTGTACTACTTCAGCAACTGCATTTTAAGTTGGAGTGTGAAATAACCAAACAAATCTCTCTTTGGGAGCTTTTTGAGACAGTCCCATGCAAAGGTATGCTCTTCAGTCTGACACCAGAAAGACGAAAGTTTCCTTTATCTGTCTGCATGTCTACTTGTCTATCTCTTAAGGAAAAATTAGAGTAAGTATTTGTCATGTATGTTTTTCAATTAAGGAGTCTGAGATGATGCAGTTATTAGGTAAATGTCTGAAACTATAAAAGATCAAGGGAATAGGACTGTTCCCAACTGTGAGCCACCCCGTTAAGCTAAATTATACTACACAGCTGAGTAAAATTCACCTATAGTACGTTTCATAGCTCCCTTCATATACTCGCACATTTCATAGCTCCCTTTTGATTTGATTGGATTATCATTATCTAGTGATCATACATGATATATTATGTATAGCATATAATTAAGGACCTGATGTATGGCATTTTAAAAGTAAAGTTCTGGCAATGTTTCTACTATTTTCTATATTTAATGCCCCACTGAAAATCAAGAAGAGAGCTTAAGCTTTTCTGCCTTCCTTAGTTGCAGCCAAATACAGAATTTCTATCTGCGCATTATTACTATGAATAAGGAAAATGTGAGTAGCTTTAGTGCACTAAACAGTCTGTTTTAATCAGCTAGAGACTAGTCAGATGAGTGCAGCCATTTGCATGCTGAAGAATTTTTAAGTTGGACATACAGCCTTTAACTTCTGACATGTAACTTTGAAGAGCCAGAGCTGCAAACAAGTGTGTGAGGGTCCTTTATCACAGGTATGAAGATGTTTATTTTAGCTACTTCCATGATCAAACTTCATACATGTAGCAGAAGAGTAAGACCAAAAGTATTATCCAGAAGCCATATGAAAATGGTCTGTAGTGTCTAAATAGAAGTTTAATAAGAGCAACATCAACAGTATTGTAAAGTCTCCCACAGCTTGTCAGTATGACAGTGTTACAATTGTCATACAAAGCTGAGAAAATTACACTGAGCTTGTAATAAAGAGTATATGCTCATGCATGTTAATTCACTATTGATTCTTCAAACTATAAACTTCATTTGCATAGAATTTACATAAAAAACATTCTGGTTTTATTTGACATGAATTTGCCTCAACGTCGATCTGAGGAGGCTGGTTCAGGTGCTGGTTTTCTACTAAGTTTAATTTTGCTTATTAAAATTTAAATCAAAGTGTGTATTTCTTCTGAGTCAGAGTTTTAATAAAAAGTAAAGTCTTAACAAGTAGCTGCACTGCCTAAAATGTAGTTAACCATTAAGAATAAGCCGACCTCAGGGAAATAAATAGGTGAAAGAGGAGAGGAAGATGGCGACTCAGGAAAGAAACTAGATCTCTACAAATAATAGAATGAATAGTCTTCCAGCTCTGGATATTTTTATATTAATTCAAAGTAATTCATATATATAAATTATTTTACTTTCAAGGTACAAAATGTTTTGTATATGACTATATGCCAAAATGTAATCCGTGCTTTGAAACAACGTTAAAAGGAAAATTTCCAAATAAACATGTAAGTGGAACACATGTGGGGCATTTTTCTGGCCTCCAAACAAAATAGGTTTATGTGTCTATTTGGATGAGACAAATGCAAATGCCAGCCCAGCAAACTGAATGACTTTTAAGTAGTTTTTGTTGTTTTGACATCCACCCAGTAGAGCAACACATACTGACATTACAGCACCATCTTTAACTCACATACCATTACCTTCCTGTTGAGGGGCCTTTCAAAGAGTCCTGACTGCTGTCCTTCCTTGTAATTTTTCTTTTCACAAAATTATTTTCAGTTCTTATCTAAATAGGCCACCTACTCTGAGCTGGTACGGGGAAGTAGGAAATGGAAACCGTAGTCCTGCCTTGGTTCCTGGCTCTTACTCTTCTATG
Source organism: Buceros rhinoceros silvestris (assembly GCF_000710305.1). Lineage (NCBI taxonomy): Eukaryota > Metazoa > Chordata > Aves > Bucerotiformes > Bucerotidae > Buceros > Buceros rhinoceros. Next base: position 10,030 of record NW_010430935.1, read on the forward strand.
GTGCTTTTTTCTTTACGGACCTTCTTTCCCCACCTTCAGGGCATGCCTTGTCTCTCTTGTAACTTTATAGCACAACATCAGTATCATCTAGAAAGAAATACAGTAGTGGTGAAAGAGGGAGAGTTGGTACCAAAGTCCCAAGTAGACCTTTTTGTGCATGGGGATGGTTTTCCTGGGCTTTCTTCTCCATCTTTCTTAGTCCTTTCCAGCCACCACCATCTCACGCAGTACCACAGTGGACCTGCAGCCGTTTTGCTAGGTGACAGTAGTGGTGGTCAGCAAGCTCTGTACTTGCTTGCATTTCCTATCCATGTCAAAGCAGGGGGGTAAGTGTTCCTCAGTTCTTGTCACAGCGTGACCTATGCAAACCTCTGCCCAATACCAGCTCTGGTGTCATGGTGCATAGAATAATGCTAGTGCCTGGGGCTGTGCATCTCCCACCTCATCCCCAGCTCTCAGCACCCACTTTCAGCATGTCTTCCCCAAAATTTTTCAGAGGTGATAAATGCTTTGATACTTGGGTACCTCATGCCTTTTTAAGTAAACAGGTATAGTATGTCTAAGGCAGTTGACTTAGTTTGATAAAACAAACTACTCATATTTCACTTTTAGCATGAGGGGCCAGGAACCAGCATTTGGGTTGAAATTTGGTCATTCCCATAAAACTGTTATAATATAGCTCTTCATGTAAGATAAATCTACTTGAGTGTGGTCTCTCAGATTTGTTTAATATGTCTTTCTTTTTTTGCTTTTGTTCATTATGTGTGTGTTCCATGCAGACTCCCAGGCCTTTAAACATCATTAAGCAGAACAATGGTGAGCAGATCATTAGGAGACGAACAAGAAAGCGCCTTAACCCGGAGGCACTTCAGGCTGAGCAGCTAAACAAACAGCAGAGGGGTAGCAGTGAGGAACAAGTCAATGGAAGCCCCTTAGAGAGGAGGTCAGAGGAACATTTACCTGAAGGTCATCAAAGAGAAATTCAGCTTCCCAGCCTCAGTAAATATGAGGCCCCAGGTTCATTGACTAAAAGCCATTCTGCCCAGCAGCCGATATTGGTCAGCCAAACTCTGGATATTCACAAAAGGATGCAACCTTTGCACATTCAGATAAAAAGTCCTCAGGAAAGTACTGGAGACCCAGGAAACAGTTCATCGATATCAGAAGGGAAAGGAAGCTCAGAGAGAGGCAGCCCGATAGAAAAATACATGAGACCTGCGAAACACCCAAACTATTCACCACCTGGAAGCCCTATTGAAAAATACCAGTACCCACTTTTTGGACTTCCATTTGTACACAATGACTTTCAGAGTGAAGCTGACTGGCTGAGATTCTGGAGTAAATATAAGCTGTCCGTTCCTGGGAATCCACACTACTTGAGTCATGTGCCTGGCCTACCAAATCCTTGCCAAAACTATGTGCCTTATCCCACCTTTAATCTGCCTCCTCATTTTTCAGCTGTCGGATCAGACAATGACATTCCTCTAGATTTGGCGATAAAGCATTCCAGACCTGGGCCAACTGCAAATGGTGCCTCCAAGGAAAAGGGTAAGGCACCACCAAATGTAAAAAATGAAGGTCCCTTGAATGTAGTAAAAACAGAGAAAGTTGACAGAAGTACTCAAGATGAACTTTCTACCAAGTGTGTGCACTGTGGCATTGTCTTTCTGGATGAAGTGATGTATGCTTTGCATATGAGTTGCCATGGTGACAGTGGACCTTTCCAGTGCAGCATATGCCAGCATCTTTGCACGGACAAGTATGACTTCACAACTCACATCCAGAGGGGCCTACACAGGAACAATGCACAAGCTGAAAAGAATGGAAAACCTAAAGAGTAAACCTTAGCACTTAGCACAATTAAACAGAAATAGGTTTCCTTGATGGGAATTCAATAGCTTGTAATGTCTTGTGAAGACCTATAAAGCACTTCATATAGAGAGCATGCCTTATCCAATATTAAATCCCTTGTTCCTTTATTTCTTTTTCTTCTTTACTTTTTCCTTTTTTTTTTCTCTTTTTTTTTTTTTCCCTTTTAAATGAGTGGGTTACCAAGAAAAAAAGAACAGTTGGATGGTGGCCAGAAGGGGGAGAAGATAATTGTGTGGGACACAGCCCACCAAAGCTAGCCAGAATGCAGTGAATCATGGAGAATAACCTTGAGAAAATTTTACTGGACAATTAATACCTTTGCTGTTGTGTAAGAGACATAACTGGCAAGAGTGCAAAGATGTGTATATGTATATACTGCTGAAGGGGTATAAGCGAACATATGCACATTGTATATAAGAACTAGACTCGTTAAATATACAGATGTTAAAAGATCATTTTCTTTCCTTTAATTTGGGCTAATTTCTGCCCTACAACATGCCTTAGGATCACTTTGTCCTCAAAGCTTTGGCAGCAATTTCATCTAGGTGTTTCTCAGACTCAGCTGATTTTTAGCTACCGATTTATCACTACATTCTTTCTGGCACACTCTAGTCTAGGAAAACCATTTTGTGCAAGCGAAGTCTCTAATGCAGAAGCCACACTCTGGGTTTAATTTGCATAGAACAAGGTAACCTGCTGTATTTTATTTTAATATATTTTTAATATATTACGTTTCTAAACCTTAAAGTCTAAGGTTACTTCTCCACAGGCTTAACATTGCTATACGTACCAGTCAATCCCTTCAGTAGACTTATACCAGCTTTTGCTAAGTAGCATTAAATGTCTTCATAGTACTTTTTAATACTTAAAGCTTTGTAAAAACTATCCATGAAGGGAAAGCTCCTCAGCATAACTGCTCAGGGAAATAGGGCTAAATAACTAAATATTAAATAATTGGTTAAAGGTGCTGTTAGACGAGCCTCCATGCTTGCTACAAGGGTGTACAAGAACTGACTTTAATCATTTTCATTATAGTGTCCCAACCAGTAGTTTATTATTTTGCCACAGGGATGTAGAAGATATTACAAGCTACTGGATGCACTGTCAGATTAACTTATTTCAGTAAAGAAGTTGGGAGAACAAATAGAAAAAAACCTTATTTTTCTAGTAAATATTAATGTATTACATTTCAAATAATGGTGCCTGACATATTGAATAATTATTTTCTACAGTGTACGTATGCAACAAAGATATTCCATCATGCATTAGAGTCAGTTCTGGCTCTGCCTCGCTGTTTACATTTGCAAATGTAGCAAACAAGGTAATGAAGCAACTATTTCTATTGCAGTAGGTATCTTTTTTTCTGTGTGTGTGCATTAAAGTTGTAAACGATAACATGAAATGAATGAAATTTGTTGATATTAATGGTATGGAAAAACAAGAAGGAAATGAAAATATTTTTATGCCTACTTAGGAAAAAAAGGGTAGCACTATTCATTCCAAGTACTTTTGTATTCTTAAGCTCTTAACTCACATTGTTATGCTTAAAGTGATAAACATATATCCTCTTTTTATTGCTTTGTCTGTGTTTCAGAAGAAACATTTCAGAAATTATTTTGATAAGTGCTGTTTGACGACGCAGCACTGATGTTTTATTGCATTCTGTAGTAGCATTGCACTCCATTTTTACAATATTATGCAGTTGCTTTTTCGTTTTGTTTGGGTTTGTTTCTTTTCCGCAGTGCAGGGTCTTAGTTCTTTACGGTTGGATGGCAGGTGTAGCTCAACTGGTTCATGAATGTTGCAGCGAATGAAGTTTAAAATGTCTTTCTGATATTATGTTGTCTTTTATTTCTCCATTCATGCATTTTATTTTTTAAAATGTTCTATAAAAATATCTCTGGACTAAGTCCTCACTTGAGATTATATGTAAAGGGTCCTATTCTGATCTCACTTACATGCCGCCTTTCTCAGATTTTCATGTAATTGAAACTAAAGCATCATAAAAGAAAAGTTCTTGTATTTAACTTACCTGAATTTCACCACTCTCCCTTCTATGATTTGGTGCACTTGTAAGATACTTAACCAGATAGAGAGGGAGGTGGAAGATAAAAGGGGAGGTGATAGGAAATGTCTTATAGGGGTTGGCAAAAGGAAAACCAGGGAGGAACTGGCCGAAATGTTCAGCACTTTGATAGTCTTTTGAAAAATAATGTGCCTAAGGCAGCCGGCAGCGAACATCACCTGCATGAGAAGCACTTAGACAGCTGATCACCAAAGGTCTTGCTGACCTTGGCAGTATTTTAGGTGATACGTTTTCACACAGATGAAACATTATTGCACACTTTCTCTGATTTGTTAGACACAGCAGGCTGTTGTTCAGCATTAGGCTTGCATTCCTTCCTGCTCCACCCATTGCTTCTGTACGGGTGAGCAGCATATGGAAAGTCCAACTCAATCTGTTCACAGCTGAGTTCTATAACCCTTCAGTAGTGTTCTAGGTTAGCAAAGGATATTGGGCCACATTCTTCTTCTATTTTTTAGTTGAATCTCCAGCTTGATACAAGTGCCAGACAAAGTCTGGTTATGTTTTTACTATTGTTCTCCAGTAATAAGTTCTGACTTGGTTTTTGTGGATTTATTTTTGTTGGATATTTTTTTGTTTCTTTTTTTTTTTCTGTGGGGACTGAAATAGATTGCCCTCGTTTCATTACGTCAGGGTCCAATGTGTGTCCTTTTCAGCTTTTCCAAGAAACATGTTAGACTCGCTAAGCAGTGATTCTTATTGGCTTCAGAGGTAGCTGCCTGCCAGTTTTTGGTAATTACTGGTTTGACTTACTTCATCTAAGACCTACCAGTTCCTGTGGCTTCTTTATTGGTAGAAGCTGCATCTTCATGGCAAAATATTTTAGGGTGGACATGCGCATTGTAAGACTTGAGCACCACCCTGTACTACAGAACACCTCTTGCTCAACTCAGAAGCAGAGGCCAATAGCAGGAAATACACATATCAGGGTTTGGGGATGAGGAGAAATGAAATCTTATGAGTGCAAAGAACAAGACAGATATTTGAATGTTAGTATGGCACACCTAGATGGTGCAGATAGATTTTGAAAAAAGTTCATTGTTCTTGCCATGACATATTGAGATGTTCAAAGATTTCTGCTTTGTAAGAAATGGGATTTTTGCCACAGCCTGTTCTCTGTGATTGGGGTGGGGGGGAGGACAGTTTTATCAAAAGAGGGGTGACTCCATGTCTCTTCCAGACCCCCTCAACATTGGATATGAATCAAAAGAAGAAATAAATCCTGATGTTTAAAAAGAATGATCTTACTTAATAAATCTCGGATAAAAACCGATGTTAGCACACTCAAGTAATTACTGCGTTTTGGTCAACTTACAGCACCAAAACTTGAACTTTCAAAGAATCATTGTTCTCAACTTGTCAATGTCTTCAAGGTGTTGTACTTCTCTTACAAAGGAATGGTAGTTTAACATCTTAAAATGTATCTCAGATGGGACCACAAAATAAGTAGATGGTTCAAAACCAGACTATTTGTGGTGCCTGTCATTAATCAGATTGCAGAACAGGAACAGTGTTTCCATTAGCACTCCGTATAGCAGGAGCCATCATGCAGCATCTTCTGCAAACTGGTCTCTAAGCTATCACTCTCTGGCTGCTACTCCTTAGGTTAATGCAGCAGAAGACAAAGATTTTCCAGAGCACAGTTTGCATTCAGGTGCTGAAGTAGAGTGCTTTCCAAAAGAAGTTTTGCACCTAATTACCACTGTGCTTTTGAAACTCCCCGCTTAATTTTTCATGAATCCAGAAAGGGGGAGAGACACTGGGTACTTGTATCTCGGTTCTGCCTAAAAAACGTGCTGTTGCCCATTGTGACGATTTTAAAGATAGAGAACATGAAAGGCATCTTAAAAAGTTGAGGCATTCTGTGGTTGAAAGATTATTTTTGCCTTTATAGGGGCAGCAGGTCAAAACTGACTGATGCTAATTGTATACAGTGCTGTAACGTAGTGGTTATGCAATGGGGAGACTTGATTTGGCAACTGTGGATTAGTAGTCAGTTCAGGGATGGACTTGCAAGTCCATCTTTGGACTGGGCAGTGTTGCTTTGTAGTTGTAACTACTTGCTTTATGTGCTAAGGATGTTGTCTACCATCTGCTTTTTGCCCAAGTTGTCTAAATATATTCCCATTCTTGCTCCTGTATTGATTTTTCTTGGCTGACTTAACATGCTAATTCCTAATACTGGTCATGAAAAGCCAAAGAGATTAGAAGTTCACTTCTGTTTAGCCAGAAGGGTAGATATATTTCCTTCTGCTTCTGTGGAGACAGTTATGCTTGGCAAAGAAGAGCGAACAATTTGTCAACGTATCCCAAATGTGATAGATAAGTGAGAAATCCCTCCTAAACTTTTTTATAAAGTTAAGATGGGCCAAGTAGAATGATTTACATAATTTCCTCACCTCAGAATAGGATTCCTCCCTACCTTCTTCCTCACAATTTCATTTCATTCAACCAGCTCTGGAAAGCTGGCAGTTGGTGAGATGCTACCTATAGTAATCCCATATATCCCGATTTACCTCTTTTTAAGAGGATAAAAGACAATAATTTAATGGCTGCCAGCCAGATAAATACCAGTTTAATTTGGTTTTTGAGTACACTTGGTAAAGTAAAATTCTTATAATAAACATTGTAACAGCAACCACAGTTTTCCATTCCTCTCATTTTGTCCTCTGCACTCTATGTGGAATGAGAACAGGAGAAAAGGAAACATCTCAAAATGCCATTGTAAATTTAGCTTATAGAAAATTCACCAGCAGGAAAAGGAAAAAAAAGAAAAAAAAAGTACTTCATAAAGAATGACTTTATGTTGCTAAACACCATCATTAAACTTGTAGCCCTGATTTGACTCTAGAATGTTGGCTCTTAATGTTTTGTCCTTACAACACATGGGTGTGTTTTTTGTTCTGTTTTGGGTTTTTTGTTTTGTTTTGTTTTTTTGGTTTTCATAGTGCATGTTCATTTCTACTCACAAACATGTTCTTGGTGTATTTCTTATGCAAACAATCTTCAGGCAGCAAAGATGTCTGTTACATCTAAACTTGAATAATAAAGTTTTACCACCAGTTATAAATCAGATTCATGTCATTGTTTCTGGGGAGAATGTAATATCATAATGTCACTGCACCACAGTGAGGTGGGGGAGGAAAACAATCCGGAGTCAGGCTGCTCTGAGAGCACGACAGGGCCTGACAGCATCTGCGGGCAACGGCTGGGGGGTTTAAACGGGAGAGGA